>NC_079440.1:56404781-56463455 GCF_903798145.1 Danio aesculapii
ACATATCCAAAGATGCCGTTTTAATTTGTAAAAAAAAAAAAAAATCTGTGTTTTTAAAACAAGAGCAGAAGTCAATGATTTATTTGAATTATTTAGCCTGACATGTTTACTGTTACAAAATATTATAAATGTTTCTCAAAATAAAATGTCTTCAAAGGGAAAAAAAAGTTTTCGTTTTTTACCCAGACATTTAAAAAGAACTTATTTTAGAGCAGTGAGCACACCGTCAAACCGTGAAATCCTGATATTTTTATCCAAGGTTATCATATACCGTCAGAATCCTATACCGGCCCATGCCTAACTACAACTGAACATGAAATATGATAGATAATTAGATAGATGCATACACACACATACACAAAACACCATCTTTGTGCTGAAATATGTAAATCTACAAGTAAACACAGAATTTCAGCACATCACCTCAATGCTTAAATCTATAAGAATCATGAATATTAATGAGCTAACAGGACTGGACAGCCTAGAGTGATTATCAAGCAATATCAGCATGAGTTATATTAATATTCATGAGTGCTCTTCACTGTATGGTCACATCATCACCTTTAAAACACTATCATCCATCCATCCACCCGTCAAAACCCTCCGACAACAACTCTCTCCTTCCGCTGGTCAGACTTTTTGCAATTCCAGGCCAAAATAAGCGGCGATGTGGAAACTTTATGCTAATAGTTGACAGGACCAGAAGAAAAAAGAAAAAAGAAGAATAAACAGAGAGGGAGAGAGAGAGAGACCTTGACGGAAAGAGACTTCTGACAAGCATCTGGCGGCTGTAATAATTTGGGAAATAATCTGCGCTCGCAAAAGGCCCAGCAGCCTGACTGCTTCAACGCACAGCGGCTGATCGATCACTCCATTCAACCCTCACATTACATCCATCAGAGAGAGGGAGAAATAAAATCACTGAGACAGATGGAAAGAGACCAATAGAGAAAGCAAGAGAAGTTCAGACAGATGGAAAAGGGACGCCACTGGCACCGAGATCCACTGAAATGATACGGCCAAAACTCTGCTGCAGCCGCAGATAATTCTGACAATCCCAGAATTAACATTCACTGCTGGCCTTTAACGAGATAACATGTATTCTTACATCCCAAATATAGAGCTGCGATGTTCTAAAATAATTAATAATGATGTGCTCAACTATTGGAGTCAACTATATCTTTTTTTGTTAATAGTTATTTTTATAATAATAATAATAATAATAATAATAATAATAATGAATAAAAATAAGTAAAGTAAATAAATAAGTAAATAAATATAAATAAAAAAAAAATCCCAAAATAAGGCTGTGATGTTCTAAAATTATTAATAATGGTGTGCTTAACTATTGCAATTAACTACATCATTTTATTAATAGTTAAAAAAATTAAATAATAATAAGAAGAAATAAAAAATAATAAATAAATATAAAAATAAAAAATAATAGCACAACGCAAAATAAATATATTCTATTTATTTTTTGTTAAGTTATTTTTGTATAATAACAACAACAACAACAACAATAGTAATAATAACAACAACAATAACAATAATAATAATAATAATAATAATAATAATAATAATAATAATAATAATAATAATGAATAAAAATAAATAAAATAAATAAATTAATTAATTAATTAATTAATTAAAAAATAAAATAAAAAACAACCCAAAAACTGAGCTGTGATGTTGTAAAATAATTACTAACAATGTGTTTGACTATTGCAATCAACTACATACATTTTATGAATAGTTAAAAAACAACATTAATAATAATAATAATAATAATAATAATAATATTAACAAAATAAAAATTTAATAAAAGACCTATATCCCAAAATACTGTTGCAATTAACTACATATTTTTATTAAGTTAAAAAATAATAATAATAAAAAGAAATAAAAATAATGAATAAATATAAAAATTAAAACACATCGCAAAACAGAGCTGCAATGTTCTAAAATGATTAATAATGATTTCTTTAACTAATCGCAATCAACTACATTTTTTAATAATAGTTAAATAGTAATAATAATAATAATAATAGTAATAATAATAATAGTAATAATAATAATAATAATTATTATTATTATTATTATTATTATTATTATTAAT
This sequence comes from Danio aesculapii, assembly GCF_903798145.1. Classification (NCBI taxonomy): domain Eukaryota; kingdom Metazoa; phylum Chordata; class Actinopteri; order Cypriniformes; family Danionidae; genus Danio; species Danio aesculapii. The sequence goes on from NC_079440.1 coordinate 56,406,901, forward strand.
CTAAATAAATAAAAAATATAAAATAAAAACTATTTCTATTTTCACTTTGAAATGTTTAAATTAAATATTATCTTTGAATAACCTTTTGTCTACAGCATTGACTAATAATCTTAAATAATTGTAAAAGCTATTTAAGAATAAAATATTAAGAAAAAAACATTTCATATTAAAAAAAATATTGAATAAATGAGTAAATAAACATACAAAAAATGTAATAACTGAAAAAAAAATTATAATTAGATAAATACATATATGCATACATAACAGTTTTTAGTCTTTGATCTTAATTGTGCCATTTTGGTGACTGTCACTTTCAAAATGCATAAATTAGTTATTTATATATATATATATATATATATATATATATATATATATATATATATATATATATATATATATATATATATATATATAAATATATAATGGAGATATAAAAGTGTATAGTGAAGTGAAAACACTTTAAATAAACATTAGACAGGTCAGTGGGTGGTCATTCATTGATTTGATCTGTTTGAACGGCTGATTTATTCAGGCATGAGGTAAGCTGCTCTCTTTATGAATGGATCATTGAATCGCTGGTTGGCCTGATTCATTCAAAATGTTGATTCATTTACAACCAAAGCACTGCTGTGTGTCCAACTATTTATTTTTTACAGGCAGAACATAAAATAGCAAATAGAAACTCTTTTAGATGTTCTAAGATGAAGATGTATACAGTATTTAAAACCTTTTAATTTGTTTGTATGGGATTTTTTTGTGCACTGAGGAAGGTTTGTAAGCCGAAAAGCATTGGCATTTATTTTATTTCATTAAATGTTCTCCTTTATTACACGTGTAGCTGGGGTTTAAGTGTTTTTGCACTTACACACTATTCAATTTAATTTCAATTCACCTTTCTTTGTATAGCGCTTTTACAATGTAGATTGTGTCAAAGCAGCTTCACATAAAAGGTCATAGTAAATAGGAACAGTGTAGTTCAGTTTTTAGTGCTTAAGTTCAGTTCAGTTTAGCTCAGTTCAGTGTGGTTAATAATCACTACTGAGAGTCCAAATACTGAAGAGCAAATCCAACGATGCGCAGCTCTACAGATCCTGAACCATGCAAGCCAGTGGCGAGTACACCAGAGTACACTACAGTATGTATGGTGGTTAAGTTCTCCAGACCCTCCCTTAACAGTTGTTCAAATGCAAGAAAATACAAACTGCATTGACACAATTTACATTGTAAAAGTGCTATATAAATAAACATGAATTGAAAAACTAAATATATTGGCCATAGAAATAATTTTCAAAATGGGTTGTATGAGTATTAATGCTGAGCACTTTATATGGGGATATGCATTTTTTACAGTGTAGAAAATAAGCAGTATCTCTTCTAAATAAAATAACTCTTCTATATCCTGTAAATAATATTTTAATCAGTGCATTTCTTGAATCTTCTGTAAGCAAATATTTTAATGTAAATAATAATTTTAATGTAATGGAAAACATGCCGTCTCAAGGCATATCCGGCACAGCTTCGTCAATCATTAACATTGTGCAAAGTAACACAAATATTAACAAACAGAGTATGCTCACGTGACCACACATGGTAAGGTAAGTAATTGAAAAAATGGACCTGGAAAAATTAGATTGATTATTGCTTCCGAATGTCGATTTCAATTACTTTTCGATTAATTACCCAGCCCTAATTTTAAGCACTGATAGAAAAAGCATGGCGGCGGGAAAGTTTTGAAGGCACTAAGCCATGTCATTTATTCTTCTCTCATTCATTTGTACAAATTGTTTAGGAGACACCAAGACAAGACATGTGGTTTGAGGTTAGAATCATAAACTAATGCTCACAATTGTGGAAAATGTCAACTCTGTTAGTGTTTTAAAAACTTTAACAGTAAGTTAACCAACAATTAGTAACAGAATCAAATCTTTCATATTTTTATTATGATTTTTTATAATTTTTCATTAATAATGGATTCAGTTTACAGTCAATTATTTGTTGCATTTTATTCCAGTTCAAGCCGAATAAAAGGAAAATGCTTGAAATGTACTCGCAATTGTAGGATAGGTCTATATTTTCTACTATTCAGCACACTTTGAGACAGCCTGCATTCATAATGACAGATCAAGTGTTCACACTTTAGGAAAAGCACTGCTGGGAAATCAGTCATAAGTAATGCAACATGACAAGACAACTTGATAAACGCTGACTACACGGTGAGGAATCTTTGAAAATTTGTGCTGTGTCCCAAATGCATCTCTGCTCCATAAAATCCTACAATTCTTTGTAATGTGATAAAAAAAACCTGCATGAGCCAAAAGATTTAAGATGAGATCACAGGACATTTACACTAAATTTGATCCACAAAGGTTTTCTTAATATTCACACACTCTGCGAATTTATCTCCTTTGCTAAATTAGCTGCTGTAGTGAAAGGGAAAATCTGCAGTTCATTGTTCTTTCCACCCAGCCTTAGAAGTGCCTTTTGTCCTAATTAGCAGAAAATGCTAATTACATTTCATTAAATTAGCTGATTGAATCAATCCAATTTCATGACCAATGAATAACCACAAGGACAAAGTTTAGACTGCATCAATTCCCTCTCGACAATAAAATAAAATGAGATATCCTTTTGTCTTTAGCATTGACTACTAATCTTAAATATTTGTAAAAACTATTTTAAGAATAAAATATTTATGCAAAGGTAAAACCATTTTTTATAATCATTCTATGTAAAAGAAATGTAATGAATTAGTTACATTTAAAAATTTATGAATTAATGAAAAGTAATTAAATGACTGAAAAAAGACATAGGCAATAGACCTTACACACAAAGATCATTATAAAAAACTAAATAAAATAAAATAAAATAAAATAAAATAAAATAAAATAAAATAAAATAAAATAAAATAAAATAAAAAATAAAATAAAATAAAATTAAATAAATAAAAATAAAAATAAAAAATAAAATAAAATAAAATAAAATAAAATAAAATAAAAACTGAATATAATTTACATAATGTCAGCATATTACAGAGAATTATATAATATTTGATTTTTATACTAAATTATAATCAATATTATTATTAACATTTTCTGAATATGACCACTGCATTATACACATTATTTAATTTCAGAATAAACTATAACCATTACATTTGCAATTATCCCTTACATATCCTATTATATTTCACTTTATATAACTACAAATAAGGAATAACGCAAATTTAATAGTCATTATTCAGAAGCAAAATAATCCAGACCATGACAATAATGTCAAAATAGAACTACATATGAAGAGGTTAGAGGCAAAAACCTCTAAATACCATTTAATATTTTCTTCTAAAATGTGCATTTTCATCCAACTCCTGTGTACAGACTAATTTTACTTTCAAAGTGAAGAATAAGTTATTTTCATGGCCTTTTAAAGGAAAATAACTGAACATAAATATAGGTTATTGCATCTGAACTCTTCATACTGTTTATTGACATATTTCTGTAAATAAAATAAAATAAAATAAAATAAAATAAAATAAAATAAAATAAAATAAAATAAAAATAAATAAAAATAAAAATAAAAATAAAAATAAATAAAATAAAAACAAATTAAATAAAAATGAAAATAAATTAAATAAAATAATAATAATACATTTAAAAAATAAATAAATAATAAAATAAAATAAAATAAAATAAAAATAAATTAAATAAAAATGAAGTAAAGTAAAGTAAAGTAAAATTAAATTAAATTAAATTAAATTAAATTAAATTAAATTAAAAATGAAATCAACTATATATTAAACAAATTTTATATTTTATTATATTATAAAATTATTTTATAAAACTTTTAGAGTTGCTTTAGTACATGAATGTGTAAAGATGAACTAATCACAGTAGATGCAGTTTGTGAATAGCATGAAAAATGGTTTTAAAAAACTAATATTTTATAAAAAGTAATGCCTTCATTCATTTCCCCCAAACAATCAGTGCAAGTGTTACACAGCAACCCTCAATCCCCAAGCTCAATGTATGAATCAATGATAACAGTGATGCTTCACTTAGCAAACAGCCCTAATAATTACTGGAGACACCGGAGACGTTTGAGTATTGGCATGAAGATGATAAAGAAACCTCATGAGATGTACAGTATGAATGATAACTGTTAAACAAAAACGCATCTCCTGGATGATCTAAATGTCACAGATGTTGAAAATGGACGTGTGAGTGTGTGTGGAGTTGAGTGAATGGTTTAACCAGGTAGAGGCTTATTTTGATAAGCTGTGCATAAGCTTGTAAGTTTGTAATCAATGAGGGGGATTAATTTGTATTAAAGCGGTGAAGACACTGGAGTCAACGCCAGCGCTTTTATCTTGAGCCACTTGGATTACTGAAGTGAGAGATCTCAGGAGAGAGAGAGACAGACTGAGATGAAGGACAGGGAGAGACGAAAAAAAAAATACTGAAGCAATCGGCAGGCTTTCCACAGGTTATTTAGTCAAGGTTAAAGACAGCCGCTCTCCTTTAGGCTTTATATGGACGCAAGCTATAGACAAGTAAATAGAGCTGATTTCTCATGTTCATTCATGTTCGATGCCGGAGTGATCTGCTGAAACAAATAACACATGCATGATGTAAAATAAAATAAAATAAAATAAAATAAAATAAAATAAAATAAAACTAAATTAAATTAAATTAAATTAAATTAAATTAAACAAAATAAAATAAAATAAATAAAATAAAACTAAATTAAATTAAACAAAATAAAATAAAATACAAAACACAAAATAAAACAAAACAAAACAAAATAAAATTAAATTAAATTAAATTAAATTAAATTAAACAAAATAAAATAAAATAAAATAAAACTAAATTAAATTAAATTAAACAAAATAAAATAAAATAAAACTAAATAAAATAAAATAAAATAAAATAAAATAAAATAAAATAAAATAAAATAAAATAAAACTAAATTAAATTAAATTAAATTAAATTAAATTAAATTAAACAAAATAAAATAAAATACAAAACAAAACACAAAAAAAAATAAATAAATAAAATAAAATAAAATTTTAAAGTACAAAATTAAATAAAATACAATGTAAATGTCAGCATATTGCAGAGAATGATATGATATTGGATTTTTTATGAATGAAGGTTAAAGACAGCCCTTCTCCTTCAAACTTTACATGGACACAAGCTATAAACTAGTAAGTAGAACTGATTTCTCATGTTCATTTCGCTTCATGATCTTCTTTAAAAAATAATACATGCATGCATTTGAAGTCAAAATGATTAGCCCTCCTCTGAAATGTGTACTCTTTTTCAAATATCTTTCAACTGATGTTTAACAGAGGAAGGAAATTTTAACAGTATGCCCTAAAATATTTTTTTCTTCTTTCCCAAGTTGTATTTCTTTTATTATTTTTTAAAATAATTTTAAGGTCAATATTAATAGCCCCCTAGTCTACATTAGTAAAATGACTCGCCTAATTAACCTAACTCACCAAGTTAACCTGTATAACCTAGTTAAGTCTTTAAATGTCACTTTAAGCTGAATACTAACACTTAGCTAAATAATTAGTAAAATATTACATACTGTCATCATGGCAAAGACAAAATACGTTATTGGAAATTTGTTATTAAAACTAATAATTTTGATATGTTTACAAATGTTTAAAAAAACATCTCTCCGTTCAACAGCAGATATAGGAAATACTTTAAAAAGAATAAACAATTCACAGGAGTGCTAATTATTTTGACTTCAACTATGCATGCACATATTCAAAATGAAAAATAATGAGAGCTAGCAAAGTTACATTATTTTAAATGTAGATGCACAACAAGAGTCCACACAACCCTACTCATAACGATTCACTCTACTCACAATTCGATTCACCATTTTGATTCCATGATTTAAAAACAAAAAATGTACAAAATGAGATGAAGACAATATAGTGTTAATGAAAAGTGCCCATTTATTACGCTGTACCTACATGTTTCTTTGTGAAATTGAAATAAAACAAAACATTTAAATTTTAATTTGAGAGTGTGTATGGGGGTTTCCCAGTGCTGGGTTGCAGCTGGAAGGGCATCTGCTGCGTAAAACATATGCCGGAATAGTTGGCAGTTCATTCCGTGGTGGCGACCCCTCATAAATAAGCCAAAGGAAAATGAATGAAATCTTTTCATATAAGAAAAGATAACCTGTGCTCTTACCACTTAAAATTACTGCCAATTTTAAATAAAAAAGTTTAAACTATTACATTTGAATCATCATCCAAACAAAGATTCATCATGATCAGTTTTAATCTAAATTAGACCATTCATTCATTCATTTTCTTTTTGGCTTAGTCCCTTTATTAATCAAGGGTCGCCACATCGGAATGAACCGCCAACTTATCCAGCATATGTTTTACGTAGCGGATGCCCTTCCAGCCGCAACCCAACACTGGGAAAACACCCATACACTCTTGCATTCACACACACACACACTACAGCCAATTTAGTTTATTCAGTTCACCTATACCACATGTTCTTGGACTGTGGGGGAAACCAGAGCACCCGGAGGAAACCCAACACGGGGAGAACATGCAAACTCCACAAAGAAATGCCAACTGACCCAGCCGGGACTCGAACCAGCAACCTTCTTGCTCTAAGGCGATTGTGCTACCCACTGCGCCTGGTTAGTTTTGTGAAGCTGATCATAAATTTACAGAGATAACCAGAGCTGTATGATTTGTCAAATGCCTAATATTTCTAACAAACAGGAGAAAAAAATAATAAAAATCACACATAAAAGGCTGCAATATTTTAGCAAACTGTATATTTTCATCTTCCACTTAAATTGTTTATTTGTTTAGTAGGTGCTTTTATTGAAAGGGAGTTACAAATGAGTTTGAAAGAAGCACTTCAATTCACTAGAGAGCAGCCGCATTTTTACATTTTCAAAATACTTTATTCTGTGAAATTTAGAAGCATGTTTACGCATGGGGAACTCAATTTTATTCCCCACATTGACACAAGTCTCCATGAGTCTGTGTGCATTCAAGTTTAAGTTCTCACCGTGATATAAAAGTACCACCCAGTAATACTTTCAAATGTAGAAACATTTTAATTATTATTATTTTTTAAAATAACACTTCTTTAAAACCCCTGGAGTTATTTTATAGGGTGTGCACCAATTTGAGAATTTTGGCTGGTAGTGATAACAATTAACTACTTATATTTGGAAACTGGTTAATAATATATGGCCAATAAATTAATATCTACACTTACTGGCCTCTTTATCAGGTACACTTTACTAGTTCTGGGTCAGAGATTTTGGTCCATATTGACATGATAACATCACGCAGTTGCTGCAGATTTGTCGGCTGCACATCCATGAATGCAAATCTCCCGTTCCACCACATCCCAAAAGTGCTCTATTGGATTGAGTTCTGGTGACTGTGGAGGCCATTTGAGTACAGTTAACTCATTGTCATGTTCAAGAAACCAGTCTGAGATTACTCGCGCTTTAGTAGCCACCAGAAGATCACCTCCACCAGCCTGAACCATTAATACAAGGCAGGATGGATCCATGCTTTCATGTTGTTTACACCACATTCTGACCCTACCATCCGAATGTCGCATCAGAACTCGAGACTCATCAGACCAGGCAATGTTTTTTCAATCTTCTGTTGTCCAATTTTGGTGAGCCTGTGTGAATTGTAGCCTCAGTTTCCTGTTCTTAGCTGACAGGAGTGGAACCCAGTGTGGTCTTCTGCTGCTGTAGCTCGTCTGCCTCAAGGCTGGACGTGTTGAGCATTCAGAGGTGCTCTTCTGCAGACCTCAGTTGTAACGAGTGCTTATTTGAGTTACTGTTGCCTTTCTATCAGCTCGAACCAGTCTGCCCATTCTCCTCTGACCTCTGTCATCAACAAGGCATTTGCGCCCACAGAACTGCTGCTTACTGGATATTTTCTCTTGTTCAGACCATTCTCTGTAAACCCTAGAGATGGTTGTGCATAAAAATCCCAGTAGATCAGCAGTTTCTGAAATACTCAGACCAGCACATCTGTCACCAACAACCATGTCACGTTTAAATTCACTTAAATCCCCTTTCTTCCCCATTCTGATGCTCGTTTTGACCTGCAGCAGATGGTCTTGACTATGTCTACATGCCTAAATGCACTGAGTTGATGCCATGTGATTGGGTGATTAGAAATTAGCATAACGAGCAGTTGGACAGGTGTACCTAATATAGTGGCCGGTGAGTGTATATACTGTATGTTATTCGAATCATAATCTGTGATTCTCAATGTATCTACAATTGTGAGCATATCAGATTATTTTTAAAGGGTAGCGTGAAGACTGGAGTGATGGTGGTGGAAAAAATTGGGTGACGTGAATCAGACATGTGTGCATCCATGCCATCTAAACACATGAAGGAAATTAGCAAATATACAAGCGGTTGAATTATGTCGCAAATGCGTGAAAAAAAATGATCTGCCAATCAATATGACAGTCAGGTCTTCACCCAGTGAGATACCGTCGAAGAAATGACAAGCTGTCATGCGGCAGGCAGACGTTTGGAAAGCTCTCTGACAGTACGGCTGTGAGTGATCGGAGGAGTTTTAGGCTGAACACAGACTCAGAAGAGCGCCTGTAAACCCAGGAGCAGCCTGTTATTTATGGGGGTATTAGGGCACAATAAACAATCATCCACTCTAAATAGACGATCATTTATAATATCAAACAATGACTTGGCCTCAGACTCTGTAACAAATCAAAGGCCATTGTAGCAATAATCTCAAACAGGCCACTGCCCGATGCTGTGCCTCAAAGCAACAAACATCTACAGGAGTCTAATTCTGTGTTTGAGAAAAGTTTCACTAGTACTATTGCTCATATCGTCAAACCCTTAAATTGCACACAATCAGACAAGAATGATACCTCAGACTGTGTGATTTACATGCTAAATATGCTGGAAAGAAGCTTGAAACAAGTTAATTTATACTAGCAATGTGCTAAAACCATGTGAGTATCATCACATATCATGTAAACATGGTATTAGCATGCTAGCAATTTGTCAATTTATGAAAGCAGAGTAACATACTACTATTAAAACATACGTGAATGTTTTAAAACATACTATTACTACATAATTAAAGCATACTAACATATTTTATGCTAGCAAAACGTTAGCATGTGCATTTACGCTAGCCATGCGCTAAAACTGCTAATAACATGCTATACAAAATAATACTAATGAAGGCTTTAACTCTTGCTAGCAACCGGTTAAAACTTCTTAACGGTGTGTTAAACATAAATATATGCTAACCGTGTGCTAAACCTACTAGTAGCATGCTCATTCTTGTTAGCAGTATGTAAAATTAAAGCATACTAACATATTAATTCATGCTAGCAAAATGTTAGCATGTTCATTTATGCTAGCCTTGTGCTAAAACTGCAAATATCATGCTATAAAAGAATAATGATGCTAATGAAGGTTTCAATTATTGCTAGCAACAGCTTAAAGCTTCTTAATCGTATGTTAAACATACAAATATATGCTAACCTTGAGCTAAACCCACTAGTAACATGCTCATTCTTGTTAGCAGTATGTTAAAGCACACTAACCTACTAAATCATGCCAGCAAAATGTTAGCATGTTCATTTATGCTAGCCTTGTGCTAAAACTGCAAATAACATGCTATAAAAGTGTGTTAAAAAATACAAATATATGTTAACCTGTGTGGTAAACCCACTATTAACATCCTCATTTTTGATAGCAGTATGTGAAATTAAAGCATGCTAGCATGTTCATTTATGCTAGCCTTGTGATAAACTGCTAATAACATGCTATAAAAGGATAATAATGCTAATGAATGCTTCAATTCTTGCTAGCAACAGGTCAAAATGTCTTAAGCATGTGTTAAACATACAAATATATGCTAACCTTGTGCTAAACCCACTAGTAACATGCTCATTCTTGTCAGCAGTATGTTTAAATTAAAGCATACTACCATTCTAACTCATGCTAGCATATTTATTTATGCTAGCCTTGTGCTAAAACTGCTAATAACATGCTAAAAAGGGATAATAATGCTATTGAAGTATTCAATTCTTGCTAGCAAAAGGTTAAAACTTCTTAACCCGTGTGTTAAACATATAAATATATGTTAACCTTGTGCTAAACCCACTAGTAACATGCGTATTCTTGTAAGCAGTATGTTAAAACATCTCCTATATTAAACATGTTGAAAACAAATAAGTTAAATGTGATAGAAACCAACTGACAGCATGCTAGCATTGTGTTAATTTATTGAACAAATCTGAAAAACAAAATGCTCAATAACAATCTGTTCTTTCATTTTAGCTAGCAACTAAAAAGCCCAGAACAAAGGCAATCATGGCTTTGGGGTGGTGCTATCAATAATTTAAGGAGGGGCTATCAGTTCTTTGGGGTGGGGCTATCAGTCATTTAGGGAGGGGCTATCAGTTCTTTGGGGTGGGGCTATCAGTAATTTAGGGAGGGGCTATCAGTGATTTGGGGTGGGGCTATCAAGCATTTAGGGAGGGGTTATCAGTGCTTTGGGGTGGGGCTATCAGTAATTAACGGAGGGGCTATCAGTGCTTTGGGGTGTGCCTATCAGTCATTTAGAGAGGGGCTATCAGTGCTTTGGGGTGGGGCTATCAGTCATTTAGGGAGGGGCTATCAGTGCTTTGGGGTGGGGCTATCAGTCATTTAGGGAGGGGCTATCAGTGCTTTGGGGTGGGGCTATCAGTCATTTATGGCAGGGCTATCAGTGCTTTGGGGTGGGGCTATCGGTCATTTACAGACAGGCTATCATGGCTTTGGGGTGGGGCTATCTGTCATTTAGGGCGCGGCTATAATGGCTTGTCTTGTTACTGCTCTGAATTCATCCATTTATCAATCTTCCTTCATTTTGTTAGCAACACCCATTTTTCAAAAATTCAATCGGTTCCCAAAGAACAAAATCATGCACCGCCCTACATTTCTTTCTCATTTCAGGACTGTTTGAAGTAAAAAAAAAACTACTTCTCCCCATTGAACACAATATATTTTACTTTAAGAAACATTTAAAATATTTTGGACTAGTAACTTTTGAAGTAGAGGTAAAAAAAACCCTGCAGCCCAAGACCGGTTACTCACTGAAGCTAAGCACTTACTTAGGAGAGGTATAACTGAATACTTTGACTTTTACAAACCTTGAAACCGGCTATGGTCCCATGTCTAGTTTGAAGTGGATGTACATCACAAAAATAACTTCTATTTCATCTCGAACTTCAAGTCACCTCAAACCTCAATTAAAATTGTGTTGTTCATTTAACAAAATCATTGAAAAAACAACACTTTTAATCTCACCTTAAAAAATCCAACAAGCATCAAGCACATAAGAAGGAACAATTCAATCTGCTAAACTCTGACGAACGATACAAAACACTCAAGCTTGGCTGAAACACGCAGCATTTGCGGAGGCATATGCTTGTTGCTCTCTTAAGAAAAGCAGACAAGTCTCCAGTGCAAACACGCTATTTGTGCCACTGAGCAAATCCTCCAGACTTCCCACACTCTGACCTTCAAGCCCGAAACGCAGCCTGTTCTCAGAAATCTGACAGAAGCAGAAAGAGCAAAGCAGGAGAGAGGGATGGACAATCTAATGATAATTCGCAGAGTCCCCGGAGCCTGAAGGCCGTGAAGAGGCTGTTTTCTTCCTCGGCGGAGCCTGTGGACGCAAGCGAACGGTCAGCTGGGGAGATAAGGAGAGGTGAGGCGTAGATTAGCCGTCCGTGCAGACAGAAACCCGGGCTAATGCTCAAACTGACCTCCAGTCCCGTGTTATTTGCATAGGCACATACCGAGGCATGAGAGATAGGAATGGCTACAGAGCCAGTTGAAAAGGTTAGCACTTAAACTAATTAGGTTCAATCTGTAGAGCCGGCGGACTGCTAATGAAGGAGAATTTAAAAGGATCCACTTGAAAAGACAATACCAGACTGAAATATTGAGTTTAATTCAATTCTGAATGATCATTTATCAGCTCTGGTGCAAAACAATGAAACGGTTCTTACTCGGTGTAATTCACCACTTTTATTTCTTCTTTTAAGATCAAATGCTTCAAGGAGCAATGCCTAAAGCTGGGTGAACTACACAACTACACAAATAGGTCAAATAAATACATAAACTAGGTTTTTAAAAATATTTTGTGTGTGTGTATGTATATATATATATATATATATATATATATATATATATATATACACACATACACACAGTACATATAAATACAGTTGAAGTCAGAATTATTAGCCCCCTTTGAATTGTTTTTTTCTTTTTTAAATATTTCCCAAATGATGTTTAACTGAGCAAGGACATTTTCACAGTATGTCTGATAATATTATTTCTTCTGGAGAAAGTCTGATTTGTTTATTTTGGCTAGAATAAAAGCAGTTTTTAATTTTTTAAAAACCGTTTTAAGGTCAAAATTATTGATAGTCTACAGAACAAACCATCATTATACAATAACTTGCCTAATTACCCTAACCTGCCTAGTTAACCTAACTAACCTAGTTAAGCCTTTAAATGTCACTGTAAGCTGTACAGAAGTGTCTTGAAAAATATCTAGTCAAACATTATTTACTGTCATCATGGCAAAGATAAAATAAATCAGTTATTAGAAATGAGTTATTAAAACTATTATGCTTAGAAATGTGTTAAAAACTGTTAAACAAAAATTGGGGAAAAAAACAGGGGGGGGGGGGGGGGGGGTTTGGCTAATAATTTAGGGGGATAGTAATCCTGACTTCAACTATATATATATATATATATATATATATATATATATATATATATATATATATATATATATATATATATATATATATATATATATATATATATATATGGTTGAAGTCAGAATTATTAGCCCCCAAACCCCATATATATATATGAATAAAGAGTTCAGATACAAAACCCTCTAAATCCATCAGACCTCTTTTCTTGTAAATGAGCAGTTTTCTATCAGGCTCCTATAATTAGGTTCAGAAGTTTCATTTTATATGTAGTGATAAGGTTATTAGCTAGTAAATAAAATACCTTTTTTCATAAATGTCACTTTAACCACTTCTTTGGTTTTTAGCAAGGTAGATTTTCTTTTGCGTCAAAACCAGCGAAATCCACTTGTTCTTTTTTTTTTTTTGCAAAAACCTCTAAATCCACCTATTAGGACAAGACATTGTAATTAGTTAAGAAAAATTACTAAAGATGCAATTACAAATTATTTTACCAACACTAAGAAAGTCCTATATGTTTTATTTCGGCTAGAATAAAAGCACTATTTTATTTTTTAAACACCATTTTAAGGTCAATATCATTAGCCCCTTTAAGCTAGTTTTTTTTCCGACTGTCTGCAGACAAACCATCGTTATCCAATAACTTGCCTAATTACCCTAACCTGCCTAGTTAACCTAATTAACCTAGTTAAGCCTTTAAATGTCACTTTAAGCTGTATAGATGTGTCTTGAAGAATATCTAGTCAAATATTATTTACTGTCATCATGACAAAGATAAAATAAATCAGTTATTAGAGATGAGTTATTAAACTATTATGTTTAGAAATGTGTTGAAAAAATCTGCTCTCCGTTAAACAGAAATTGGTGAAAAAAAAACAGGGGGCTAATAATTCTGATTGCATCTGTATATATCTGTGTGTGTGTTTCATTTGATAACAATTAATTTTACTTTTTTAAATTGTTCTAAAACAGAAACTTTTGCTTATAAGCAAAAATAATTATTTGTTATTCCATCGCACACCTTACGTAAAAGAAACTGAATTTGTTCACAGCTTTAAATCTAAAAACAGTTTTATCCTTCCACACTTGACTGGATAGAGAAATGTGGACATTAAATTCTTCTTTATTTGCAGTGTATTACTCCAGCTACAGCCGTCGTTCACACAAGCACTTTCGTTTAGCCGCTCGAATGGAAATCAAAGACCTTGTTTGACTATGACCGACCCCGTGCTGCTGCCGTTTGCTCATCAAACAACTTTATATGGAGACATAAAAGCATGCGTGTGCGTGCGTGTGTGTGTGAGAGAGGGAGAAAGAGAGTGACTGCAGCCCAGCATCTCCTCCTCCTCGTCATTGAGAAATGGAGAGAAGAAAGGAGGAATGAAGTGACAGTGAAAGCTCAACTCTTCAAGCAGGACAACAGGTCAAACACAGGAACACAAGAGATACACTGCATACAATGCAAACTGGTACAGTATTTCATAAGCTGACATGACGATGCAAGTTGGCAGTAAGTTAACCAATGATACACAATGACAATCTTTTTGTTTACAATTTTGTTTGTTCTGTTTGATTTGTTTTCAGATTTTTATTGAGGGGATAAAATAATTAAATGAGATAATTCACTCAAACTCCTAGCGCACAATGCATGTACACAACCTCATAGTTCATAGTCATGCTTTGTCAGACTACTGAGTACACAAGAGCATGAGAAAGTGAAGACAAATTCGAAATAAAAAACATACCATCATATTTTATATCATTTTGCTACAGTAAATAAATTGTATTTGATGTTTAGAGCTGATTCACAATTCTGCCTGTTATTACTTTGTATTAGAGTATAAATATATACACTCTGCATATACTGTACTTCCTTAGTGCAGATTAAGAAAATAATATTATGAAATTTTTAATAAATAATCAATATATAATCTTTATATATTACATATTTTTTAGTTACATTAAAATAAACTAATTTAAACTAAAACAAAATAAAAATAATAATAAAACAATCAAATAATTCACGTTAATGAAACAAAATACAGTAGGTTTTTGTAGGTTTTATGAATAAATAAGTTAATTAAATTAAAGTAAATTAAATAGAGATAATAATATGATGAACAAACAATGTATATAACTAAATGCTAAGATATATACTGTAGATAGAAAGATAGAAAGACAGATTGATAGAAAGAAGTTTTCTTTCTTCAATGGAATGGTACCAACAATTTTGTCCATGTCTGTACAGGTATATATACACTAGCTGACAAAAGTCTTGTTGTCTATTCAAGTTTTAGGAACAACAAATAATAACTTGACTTCTAGTTGATCATTTGTTATCAGAAGTGGCTTATATGAAAGGCGAAGGCCTCTAGATTACGCGTATTCTACCAATATAAAATATGATCATGCCTTGATTCTTAATGATTTCATTAGGACAGTAAGGTCTCACTATGCTTAGACAAAGGTCTTGTCACTTAACAACAGAAATAATGTACAGTATAGAATATAAAATCATGTTGCAGTGGAATCAGTATTAATATTGTGTATGACTCCATCATGAGCTTGGAGGACTGCATCCATACATCTCTGCAATGACTCAAATCACTGATTAATAAAGTCATCTGGAATGACAAAGAAAGCGTTCTTGCAGGACTCCCAGAGTTCATCAAGATTCTTGGGATTCCTCTTTAATGCCTCCAACTTACCTCAGACATGCTCAATAATGTTCATATCTGGTGACTGGGCTGGCCAATCCTGGACCACCTTGACCTTCTTTGCTTTTAGGAACTTTGATGTGGAGGCTGAAGTATGAGAAGGAGCGCTATCCTGCTGAAGAATTTGCCCTCTCCTGTGGTTTGTAATAGGGGTGGGCGGTACACCTGTGTCATAGTCATCACCGGTGTGACATTGCGCCACGACATGGATTTTCTAATACCGTCAATACCGTAATAAATCAATTATGCGCCTTGAACGGCTGCATTTACATCAATAATAGCTAATTCTAAATAATAAGGCATTCAATTTTCTGCAAACGTTCAGTTGTGGTCTGAATACCTGTCCTTATACTACAGGGCTCGAAATTGCAACCATTTTGGTCGCATGACGCCCGAAATGTAATCTATGCACCCTCATAATATATTTGGGAGCATTTGTGTGTCTGAATATAATAGTTGTAGTGCAATCTGATTAGATTTTCTCTAAAAACTTGCTGAATCGCTCTACCCTGCTGCTGTGAAGGTGGAAAGTCGTGTTATTTGTACGCAAAGTTATGAGATCGGGTTGCGCTGTCAGTCACTCAACGCTTCCCGCTGTCAGATAACAGGGAGCTTTTGTTACCGTAGGAAATGCAAACGGCTGAAGAGTGAAAAGTGCACAGGTTTGCAAACCTCACCTAAAGTTATAATAATAATAATGGCGCAGATGACAGCGATCCTGACATGAGGTAAATGTTGATCCGCCAGCTGAGATCAATCGAGTGTTTTTGGAGAAGGTGCTCGTATCTCGATGCGTTGCATTCATCGCGTGTTCAGCGCAAATGTCCGCTAAATATAAAATCTAACACTGTACACATCATCGCCAAAGAAACTCGCCTTTCCTAAGTTCACACTGAAACTACGGCTCATAACAAAGAGCGAAATTGCGCTGGTGGTCATCGCGAGAATCCTGCTCTGTCTGCTCATAAATTGGTGTGGCTGACTCGCCTGCTTTATTCCACCAACACAGAGAAATGAAGATCAGCTCATAACGAGACTGAGCATTTACAATGACCCAAACCAAAACTTTTAAAGAGTGATAGAAGCGAGACTTTATTTTGTTCGTTCTTCCTTGAGATGTATATTATTTTGCAATTTAAAGTAATACCATGATATTATACCGTCACCGTTCAAAAGATGAAAAATACAGTGATATTAATTTTAGGTCATATCGCCCACCCCTAGTTTGTAATGTAATGGGCTGCACAAATGTCTTGATACCTCAGGCTGTTGATGTTTCCATCCACTCTGCAGATCTCTATCACGCCCCCAAACTGCATTTAACTCCAAACCATGATTTTTCCTTAACCAAACTTGACTTCTTATCTGAATCTTGGGTTCATGCAGGTTCCAATATGTCTTCTGCAGTATTAGCGATGATTGGGATGCAGTTCAACCAACACAATCTCACAGCAATTCGTAACTTTTTAAGTGGCTTGTTCGTATGAATTTGTACGATCTAATTCGTACAATTTAGTATGATTTGCTCATCCCCCAATGACGGCTGGGTTTAGTGTTGGGGTTAGGTGCCACGCCTCCTTTTTAAAATCTTACAATTTCGTACGATTGAACCCTGAATTAGCCATTAAACTGACAAAACTTAAAATACGTACGTTTTCTCGTGAGATCAGGCTGATTCATGGGAAAAATCTACCTTCTGCCTCTTTTCCAAATGATCAACTAGAAGTCAAGTTATTATTTGTTGGTCTCACAACTGGGATCGATGACAAGACTTTTATCAGGTAGTGTACACACACACACACACACTATATATAATTTGTGTGTGTTGTGGTACAAATCCTGCTTGCTTATGGAGTAAAAGAGTGTGAAATATAACATTTAGTCTATATGCCTTTGTCCCATATACCGTATAGATATGCAAATCTCGCCCATGCAGATGCCTAAATATCTCTGTCTATACAAGCTCTGCACTCTTCACTGCTCTTTACTCTCTATTCAGCAGAGTAACAGAGACGCTGTTCATATTAGACTGTAAAGGCAAACGCTTTCAAAAGCTCTTCCTCACACAAAGCCATCTCATTCAACTATAGCCTGGAGCCCAGAAAAACAACAAGCCGAATAGACTCGTGAATCAACCCTAAACGCTTCTTCAGACAACAACAGAGAGCAAAAAAACACTGCCAGAAACATTGTTGATGTACTTCGTATACAGTTTGGCATTTCAGGAGATACTCTTTAATTGTCTAGACACACTCCAACGTCTTCCTCATCGCCATGTACAGAAGCCGTGTTTCTGTGTTTGATAGAAAAATGCTATGAGTGCTCATTTCTCTTCATCTCTCAGGAGTGCAGCAAACAGATGCCAGTGGAACAACTGCACAAACACACCAGCCATTTCTGGGTCCTCAAGTGCAACTCGGAACAATTAAGACAACAAAGAGATATCAGAGTTTTCACATGCACATGCAGACCTCAAGAGTCGAGGCAATTGAGGACTGGCAGACCTGGCAGAACTACTGGTAATAAAAAGGTTTTTTTTTAATCCTTTGAGGAGTACGGTCCCACATGTGGGGTTTTCTGTGCCCCTGGAAGTACGGTTCCACATACAGTTGTAGTCTAAATGTTTTCTTTTTCAAATATTTGCCAAATGATGTTTAAAAAAGCAAGAATTTTTCATAGTATTTCCAATAATATTTTTTCTTCAGAAGAAAGTCTTATGGCTCGTTTCCACTGACTAGTACGGTACGGTTCGGTTTGGTACGGGTCACCTTTATCAGGCTTGCGTTTCCACTAACGAGGGTACCCATTTGATGGGCGTGGTGTATGACAAAGTTTCAGTCGACGTCATTCTAGCTCGAGGAAATGTCAACAATAAAGCTGTACGGGTCACTTACATATCATATGAGAAGCACTTCTCATAAAACAGATGCTTCATACACATAAATACTTGTGTAGAAATGTTTATTACTAACTTTTCAATGAACATGAGTTGATTATAACTGCAGATCAATGACAGTGCGAAACAGCCTACTGTAACGTCTGTAATTATATTAAATAACTAAATAAATGAACATATATAAACACATACAGCCCCTTACAGTCTCCGATATGTTACCAACTACAGAAGAACACACAACAGACATTTCGTCCGTATTTCGGTTCAAAACAACACAAAATATAGCCCACAGTCAGTGTAAACCTCTCATCTGTGTCTGTAATACTCAGCAGCACATGTAGCCTCTGTTAGAGAGTAATTCCATCATTCCCATCGTTTGTATTAGTATAAAAAGGTGAAGATAATAAGTTAGTTATACATGGCATTTTGTTCATGTTTGCTGAAAAACATGTTTTCCGGCTTCTCCTTTGTTTCTTCACGCTCCACTCTCGCGTTTGTCAGTGTCTTTCGAAAGGGTGCCGAAAAAGTGGTACGGTACGGTTCGGTACGCTTTTTGACAGTAGAAACGGCCATAAAAGCATACCAAACCGAACCGTATCGTACCACTCAGTGGAAACGGGCCATTATTTGTTTTATTTCAGCTAGAATAAAAGCAGTTTTAATTATTTTTTTAACTATTTAAAGGTTAATTTTATTAAATTTTTTTGCTTGTCTACAGAGCAAACTATCGTTATACAATGATTTGCCTAATTACCATAACTTTAAGAATTAACCTCATTAACAAAGTGAAGCCTTTAAATGTCACTTTAAGCTGTGTAGAAGTGTCTTGAAAAATATCTAGAAAAATATCTAGTAAAATATTATTTACTGTCATCATGGCAAAGATAAAAGAAATCAGTTATTAGAAATGAGCTATTAAAACTATTATGTTTAGAAATGTGCTAGGTTAATCAAACAATCGTCTTTCCGTTAAACAAAAATTTAGGGATAAAATATACAGGAGGGCTAATAATTCTTCAACTGTATGTACATAATAATAGAGTTCAACCTTATAGGCACATTTTACAAGCTTTAATCATGAACTGTGGGTTCACATTCTGGGGACATCAGAGATTTTGATGTCTTATGAAACGAGGCATAATATGTCATTTAAAATATGATGACGGAAGAAGTTGTAGTAGGTTTTTCGGGATGTGGTGGGTTTCTTAGGTTATTAAAGGTGTTTGCTGCCAATACTTGTTTAGCCAGCATTTTTAATCTGGGGTCGCCCCAGCGGAATGAACTGCCAACTTATCCAGCACATTTTACGTTTTACGCTCCTGCAACCCATCTCTGGGAAACATCCATACACACTCATACAGTGCACTACAGATAATTTAGCCTACCCAGTTTACCTGTACCACATGTCTTTGGACTGTGGGGGAACCGGAGCACCCAGAGGAAACCCACGCGAACGCGTGGAGAACATGCAAACTCCACACAGAAACGCCAACTGACCCAGCCGAGGGTGCTTAAAGGCACGAACTATATTATTTCTTGTCACTGCGCAATTTGAACGCCTTTTTGACTCAGTCAATCTATTCTTTGTCACTGTGCGCCTGCGTGCTGCAGTGCGTGGCTTTTTCAACCTACTGTATGATTGTGGCCCTTACTATGGGAACGGCTAACGTGGATGAGAGAGGGTGAGTCCGCGATGTAAACATGACTGATGTCATGTTTATTGTCTTGTTTATACAGGGTAATAAGATGCGTTTTGGTCGATCGGATCACAGGTAAAACAAAAGTTGTTCAAAGCTGTTCAAATCTGGCATTTAAATGGGGTTAAAGTCTTTTGTCCCCTTACGAACATGTTGTACTGTACTTCTTTGATCTTTCAATATAATACAGAGGAAAAAAAAAATCTATCAATCATGTGCTTTTTTGTCAATGTTTTTTTTGTCAGTTACTAAAGCAATTAAATACCAACACTCTCAAAATAAAAGTACACGAGCTGTCACTGGGGTGGTACCTTTTCAAAAGGTACACATTTGTACTTGAAGGGTCCATATTGGTCCCTAAAAAGTATATATTAGTACTTAAAATTTTAAGAGGAACACTTTTGTACTTTTTAGGTACTAATATGTACCAATGAGGTATTGATATGGACCTTTTGAAAAGGTACCACCCCAGTGACAGCTCGCGTACCTTTATTTCTGAGAGTGTATGAACACGTTATGCAATGAGGTTTGTTTTCTTTGTTTCCAAGGAGTTCATATTTATAGTTTAAACATATATATTATATACACTGTAGTCTGCATTTAAATTTGTTTTAAATTATTGTTCAAAAGTATTTATACTGGTGGATTTATGAATAAAAATATAATGCAAAGGATCAGGAATTTATCATGGGAAAAAATGCAAAATGTATTAACAGCATTAATAACTTTATCTGTGAAATAAAATATACACAATACTCTGAAAACAACACAAACAAACAAACAAACAAACAGGGAAATCATGAGCTGCAAGAGTGTGCTATTTAAAGAAAATGAAGCAGCTTTAGCATAATGTAAAAAATTATTCGTAATCAAATACATTCAGTTTTTTTCAGTTTTTATTTTATCAAAAGTGATGGTGATGATACAAACAGGGCATCTTTTTGAGCAGTGTAGCTGTACAATATTGTAAAGTGATGTTGCTTAGCTAGTTTGAGGCTGAAAATTGTCAAAAAAATTAGAAATGTAATTTATTTTGTGTAGATGTACAGTTGAAGTCAGAACTATTAGCCCCTTTGAAATTTATTTATTTATTTTTTTTAATATTTCCCAAATGATGTTTAACAGAGCAAGGAAATTTTCACAGTATGTCTGATAATATTTTTTCTTCTGGAGAAAGTCTTATTTGTTTTATTTCGGCTAGAATAAAAGCAGTTTTTATTTTTTTAAGAACCATTCAGGTTCAAAATTCAAGGTCAATAAGGTCAAAATTATTAGCCCCGTTAAGCTATATATTTTTTTTCGATAGTCTACAGAACAAACCATCATTATATAATAACTTTCCTAGTTGCCCTATCCTGCCTAGTTAACTTAATTAACCTGGTTAAGCCTTTAAATGTCACTTTAAGCTGTATAGAAGTGTCTTGAAAAATATCTAGTCAAATATTATTTACTGTCATCATGGCAAAGATAAAATAAATCAGTGATTAGAAATGAGTTATTAAAACTATTATGTTTAGAAATGTGTTGAAAAAATCTGCTCCCTGTTAAACAGAAATTGAGGGAAAAAATAAACAAGGGGCTAATATTTCTGACTTCAACTGTATACATCATGTGTGTGTAGTTACCCCTGTGAAACTAAAACAGGTTGTAGTAATTAATATTTTTAGTGAGTACTTCAACTTTTACCAGAGTCATTTTAAACATGAGTATCTGTACTTCTACTTGAGTAAAGGATGTATGTACTTTTGCCATCTCTAAATATTTGAAAAATAAATAAATAAATCACAGGACGGTGAATAATTAGGCGAGGCAAGTTTATTTATATAGCACATTTCATACACAGTGACAATTCAAAGGGCTTTACATAAACAGGAATAAAAGAAACAAGTATAAGAGAAATAAAAACAAATAATAAAAATAGTAAAAAAAAAAAAAAAAAATAAGCATAAAAACAGATCAAATGTGTTATAAATGATAAATTATAGCTTAAACTGTATGTAACTAATGTATGTTGCATGTAGTAACTAACAAAAAGCAATCTACCAAAGACTACCAAACAAACACTGTCATGTTTACTACACAGCACTTGAAGCTGAGCAGTAAAAAGCGTGTTGCGTCCAGCTGTGTGGAGTTTAATGGATGAACTAGATGACATCTGCAGTAGTTTAAGATGCTGCTTCAGGTTTGTGATGTTTTTTAATACCGCCGGCAGGAGAGTGAGATCTGCTCATCAATCGGCGGATGTTTTGACCTGCAGCTTCTACATCATAAAGGTGTTCATCTGTCTAATAAGCCGAATAGGAGAGTGAAGCTTAGCATGTCAACGAGCAGCTGTAAGTGAGTTTGTGTGTGAGAGAGAGATATACGGGCGAGAGACACTGACAGAGGCCACGATCGAGGTGTAATGGCTTTTGCTGCAGGTGGTAACAGATGGTTGCTAATGGATGTTCATAGATCTGAATGACACAGGCTAGAGGCTGGTGTAATGCACACGAGAGAGGGGGGAAAAAAAAGAGCCGAGAGAGAGAAACTCAGAGATGGAGAGAAATACAAATCACAACAGAATGAGGACAAGATATAGACATGCACAGAGGAGAGGGGTTGTGTTTTGTGCCCTTCATCTTAAATGTTTCTGTTAAAATATTATGATATATAAGAATAATATTATATTTACAATGTACAAACATGTTGTCTGTTAGAGATTCTCTTGTTTTGTTGTTTCTGGAGTGTCAGAATGTCTGTGTAAAGGCCCTGCCCTATTCTGGAATACAGCAGCTCATTTGCATTTAAAGGGACATAATAATTGAGTTATAGATAACTACACAAATATAGCCAATTAAACTAGCTCTAAAAATGAACTAAAATATTATTTAATATTTACAATATAATTAATATGTACATAAAAATAGATTTATAATGTGCAAACAATAATAATAATAATAATAATAATAATAATAATAATAATAATAATAATAATAATAATAATAATAATAATAATAATAATAATAATAACAGTGCGTCATGGTGGCGCAGTGGGTAGCATGATCGCCTCTCAGCAAGAAGGTCGCTGGTTCGAGTCCCGGTTGGGTCAGTTGGCATTTCTGTGTTGGCGTGGGTTCCCTCCGGGTGCTCCGGTTTCCCCCACAAGTCCAAAACCAATGGTACAGGTAAGCTAAATTGTCCATAGTGTATGTGTGTGAATAAGTGTGTATGGGTGTTTCGCAGTGATGGCTTGCAGCTGAAAGGGTATCTGCTGCGTAAAACACATGCTGAATATGTTGGTGGTTCATTCCGCAGTGGCGACCCCAGATTATTAAAGGGACTAAGCCGAAAAGAAAATCAATGAATGATTGTTATTATTTTTATTATTATATTATTATATATTATATATTATACTATTATTATTGTTATTAACATTGCTATTATCATTATTAATGTTAGTAGTAGTAGTAGTAGTAGTAGTAGTAGTAGTAGTAATAGTAGTAGTAGTATTAACATTACTATTATTATTATTAGTAGTAGTAGTAGTAGTAGTAGTAGTAGTAGTAGTAATAATAATAATAATAATAATAATAATAATAACATTATTATTGTTATTAAAATTTGTATTGTTATTAACATTTTTTTATTATAATTAAAAATATAATAATTATTATAAACATCATTATTATTATTATTATTATTATTATTATTATTATTATTATTATTGTTATTAATGTTATTATTAGAATTATTAACATTACTATTATCATTATTAACATTATTATTATTATTATTATTAGTAGTAGTAGTAGTAGTAGTATTAACATTACTATTTTTATTATTATTATTATCATTATTATTATTATTATTATTATTAATAATAATAATAACAATAATAATAACATTATTATTGTTATTAAAATTTGTATTGTTATTAACATTATTATTATTATTATTATTATTATTATTATTATTATTATTATTATTATTGTTATTATTATTATTATTATTATTATTATTGTTATTATTGTTATTATTATTATTATTATTAAGTTCTTCCAAAGATCACTGTGATCTTTTCTTAGCAGAACATCTGAAAATGCAGGAATCTCCATTTAATCTCATTGCTGAAACAATGGGAATATGAAAGCCGCCTCATCTGTGAGAAACGCAGTCAAACCTGTTGTAGATCTGAGAGGAGCGCGCGAGCTTTGATGTTGTAATTCACTGAACTGTTCTCTAATGACTGCTATGATCTGAACAGGATGCGCATGGATAATTTACGGCTATTCAAGTCAAATGTTTTGAGCACTTCTGGGTGATTTTTCCGAGCCCTGATGTTGATGTGTGCTATTTTCGAGCAAAGGAGACTGCGGCCTAGTTCTAGTGCTCCCTCGCTCTTTCCGAAGGGACCCGGGTGCTATAACGGCTTCTCCGTGGGCCTGCAGGAAATTGAAAACTAAATTGCTTTTCTTAGTTTTTTTCTTTCTCTTTTTCTGAGGCACTTGGATGGAGGGGGAACACAATCGCTCTGCTTTTGTTAGCGATTCACGAAACCAAGTTAGAACACGGCGAGGCGGTAGGTTTACGGCAAGACTACTAATGGAGGAAAAGTTCATTAAAACGAGCATTGAGTGCATGTAAATTAGCGTCATCAAGTCGTGCGCAATTGTTCTGCATACATTAGCAGCCTCCAACACCGCCTTCATCTCAATATAACTCCTCCATCTGTCATCGTCAGACTCGCCTCCTCCTGACTAAGCAAAGCACTGCTCCGTATCCTGGAGCTTTTCTGCACCGCAGATCAACAGATTCGGAAGATTTTTACTATCACTGTCTGTTATGAGGTTTGAGGTTTATTTGTTTTCTGAATAGCAATGCCAAGATTGAATTATTGCAGAAATTACATCTACACATCAATACAAAATACCAAAAAAAAGCTAAATAAAATTACAATTAAATACAAAGTTACAAAAATAAACAAACAAAAAAAAATGTTTACACAGAGCCCTTCATCCCCACATCAAAGATCAAAATGGTTTAAAAATTCTATTTATTAAAAGTCCCTACCCCAGGGCTATTCAATTGGCCCACGAACTCGGCCCCTGAGGCAATTTGTTCCGACCCTCCAAATAGTGTGACCAAGACATCAAAAATAAATTTAGTTCAGTCGAAAAATGGTCGCTATAGTAATGAAGTGACGTTCGTTATACAGCATGAGCTGCAGTTGATGGCTGCGCAGAGAGTGAGTCAAGTGACATTAAGCGAGTGGTGCGGGCAGCCGAAAACATGGATATGTTGGTAGAAAAGACCTTTTGTACAATGCACTAATATCGTTAATAGGGATGCAATGATTAGCCGATTTCGATTTGATTCGATCCAAGACCAGCGACGAGATGATCCCAAGGTTTCCATATCCTGGACCAGGCCGTATCCTGAGCAGCTACTGTGGTGGTCATGGAGGAGTGGAGAGCATGGGACTGATTCCTGTGACGCTCCAGGGACAGACGAGTCTTCGCTGAGGCCAGCTTCCAGCCTCCGCCACTGAGACTGCAGCTCTGCACAAAACGTTTGGCCAGAGAAGAAGTAGTCGTGCCCATCTGAACCTGGTTCCTCTCGAGGTTTTTTTTTTCTTCACTTTCACCAATTGGTGAATTTTTTTTTTTTCCCTCTCCGCTGTCATCACTGGCTTGCATGGTTCGGGATCTGTAGAGCTGCGCATCGATGGATTTGCTCTTCAGTGTTTGGACTCTCAGTAGTGATTATTAAACCACACTAAACTAAAATGAACTGAACTTAAACTCTGAAAACTGAACTACACTGTTTCAATTTACTATGATCTTCTATGTGAAGCAGCTTTGACACAATCTACATTGTAAAAGCGCTATACAAATAAAGGTGAATTGAATTGAATTTCACTATTTACTTTAATTCATTACGGGTAATTAATCGTAAAGGCTTCTCAACGCCGCGTTTCTGTTGCACAGAACAAAACTGTCAATCAATGTCAATCAATCAATCAATCAATCGATCGATCAAAGCAATCATGTGGTTTTCATGTAATCTTTTTTTTCTAGATTTTTCTTCAAATATTTTTTAAAAATATTTCCCAAATGATGTTTAACAGAGCAAGGAAATTTTCACAGTATGTGTGATAATATTTTTTCTTCTTTGTCTTATTTGTTTTATTTCGGCTTGAATAATTTTTTTTTTTAAAGCCATTTTAAGGTCAATATTATTTGCCCCTTTAAGCAATATATTTTTTCGATAGTCTACAGAACAAACCATCATTATACAGTAACTTGCCTAATTACCCTAACCTGCCTAGTTAACCTAATTAACCTAGTTAAGCCTTTAAATGTCACTTTAAGCTGTATAGAAGTGTCTTGAAAAATATCTAGTCAAATATTATTTACTGTCATCATGGCAAAGATAAAATAAATCAGTTATTACAAATGAGTTATTACAACTATTATGTTTAGAAATGTGTTGAAGAAATCTTCTCTCCTTTAAACAGAAATTGGGAAAAATAAACAGGGGGGATAATAATTGAGTGGGGCTAATAATTGACTTCAACTGTATAAATATATATGCTTTCATAAACCCTTAACGACATTCTTCATGAGTAAAAAAGTCTCAAAATCACTACTAAGTTCTTGAGAGTAAACTTCTGTACAATCCCAAAGTTAATATATAGACCAAATTAATTTTAAGAGTTTTAAATACACAACCAACTTCAATTTACATAGTTAATATCTAAAAAAAAATAAAGTCTTCAATTTTGCGTTCAAAATGGTAACTCCAAAACACATTGTAGTAGCAATGATTCACTAGGTTTACAGTAAATGTTGAGGAGCTGGGTTTTCTAGAGCGTTATGAAGTAGATGAAGCTTCCAGCACAATAAAAGCAGCCGAATGAACTTGACAAGTCCTCACAGGGACCAATTGACTGTCTGTCGCCTGGATCTCACTCTGCAGGTCCCCGAGGGTCCATGTTTGTGACACCGCTCAAAGCCTCGACAACAGTGAACTTTAGGTCATGATTCCCATTCTTCATCATCACTGGCCGCCAGCGCTGGACTGAACTCCTGACATGACACACAGTCAGGTGAACTGTACAGATGACAAACTGTGCTGATGAATAATACACTACACTATCTGCCTGTTACAGGATTAGGGCTGCACAATTTGGAGAGAAAAAAATTCTACTTAAAACTGTGATCTAGGACTGTTTTATAAAAGAGCTACTGGTTTGATGTGGTGGTTCTAACAGCTCCAAAACAGACCAAGCATAATCACAAAGTACGCTACACAGTGCTACTGTTTATTTAAAATCTCTTACACATTCTTGGCATTTTTTCCCAGAAAAATTGTCAAAATAAAGAAAAGAGCTACAGTATTTTAAATTAAGTTAAATTTATTATATAAAAAAAATTTATTAATTAATTAAAAAAAAATAATAATAATAATCGCATTCATTCGTTTTCCTTTGGCTTAGTCCCATATTTATTAAGGGGTCGCCACAGCGGAATGAACCAACAACTATTCTGGCATGTTTTGCACAGCGGAAACATATCAGTGATTCAGCATCTACATTTAATAATGTTAAAGAGATTTAATATGTATTAATTCGATTATAAACCTTACCGTTTTGTTGGAGTGCAGTAAGTGCACTATTCTGTGCTCCTGAATGGCTTTATTTAAATTTCTGTTGTGTTTTCGTCTAGTGCAAACAGACAAATTGCTTATCACTGCAAATCTCATCGCATACCATGTTGTTAGGACACAGTGTTACAATGTAACCTGCTCACCTGATGTTTACGTTTGTAATATTTATATTATTTGCTAATTAATAACCACCTTATGTGAAATTCTGAATCTGTGTCTCATTTCGGAGTCTAATACTCATTTAATATTATTAATCGTATTATTAATCATTATTATTATTATTATTATTATTATTATTAATAATAATGTAAATGTTTCATTTATCAAAAACATTGTCAATACATAATCATCATTGTTGTTTAGAATGCTTGATCAAACATAGTACAAACAGTAATATTTTGCAATATTATTACAATTTCAAATAACTGTTGCCTCTTTGAATATATATTTAAATATTATTTATTTCTGTGATGCAAAACTAATGTCTAGAGTAATGATGCTGGATATTTAGTGTCACTTGATCCTTCACAGATATCTCTAATATAATATGTTGCTGCTAAAGGATCAGTTTTATCATTCTTGCTGAATATTGTTTTGCTGTTTCCAGGTTGTTTGGTGGAAACCTTAGTACACCACCATTAAATGTTTGTCAGTAAGATTAAAATAATAAAACTAAATCGCATTCAGCTGATCTAAAATAAAAGACATCTCTTATTTTGCAGTGTATGCAATCCTCATGCATATATTCACTATTTTAAAATCTGTTTATTTTCTAAACTGTGATGTTTGCTACCGTAATTAACCAAAGTTAATACAAAGTGTTACCCGTCCCTGTTAATGTGCCCCTAAAGATTCCCGAAAGCGGCGTGTTGCCCTACTGAGTTTTCCCTGCCTGATGAGGCCGATCAAAACTGTCCTCTCATTAGTGAAACAGCAGGAGTAATTAATTGTGTGTTTATTTTTAGGGGCGGCAGTGAGAGCATGCGACTAAATTTAGCACATACGCAGATCCAAGGGGTGGCCAATTAAATGCAGGCAGAGGCAAAAACACCAGGGTCCACGGTCCAAAAAAAATCCACAGCGAAGTGATGGGAGTTGTTAGAAAACACACACTCGGCTTTGCATTTCTGCTTCCACCATACCCGTCAACACTGGGATGTAAAAATACAGTAAGAGCAGCAAATGAATATCTCATTTTGATTTTTTATTTGATGAACATTAAATAACAGAACTGTCACGTTAAGAATGATCAGATCTAAAATGAAAGCATTCGATTCTTTAAAGTGACCATGAACCGGAAGCTGCAACCATTTTTTTTTTTCGTGTTGTGGCAGTTCCTAGAGAAACGAAATATTAAATGAGAAAAAAGAGGGTGTGGCTTGTTTTTTTTCTACTGTGACCTGATTGGGTGTAGTAAAGTAGGCATTTCATTCAGAATGATCAGGAAAAGGGTTTTAGGGTGTTTTCACACCCGCTTTATTTAGTTCGGTTGAATCGCACTAGAGCTCGTTTTCCCTCTTGGTGTGGTTCGTTTGGGCAGGTGTGAATGTAGCAATTGTACTCGAGTGCGCACCAAAAGCAGACCAAAAAAGCATGCCTAGATCGCCTTGAAGAGGTGGTCTCGATACGCTTTCAAACGAACCCTGGAGCGGTTTGTTTGTGGTGAGAACATGATCTGAACTAGAACAGACCCAACCGCAACAAGCACTGCGCCTTTTTGGACTATTCCAGCTGCCGTAGTTCGATGCGCTGTGCATTATGGGATGTTGAGGAAAAATATTTGTTGACAGCACTTTACCAATGATTTCAACAGAGAGAGAGAGAGGGAAAAACATTACCTGATGGATCGTTGGTAATATTTCCGGAAGATGACCATGTCGCAGTTTAGCTAAATTAATTCACACCTCCTCCTGAAATGATTTGCGATGTGCCTTCGACGTTTGCAATGCATTAAAACATCGTTTTCCAGCCGCACTTCATTCTTGAAATGTTTAGTTTGTCTAAAGTGATGTATACAAACTGTATAGTATACTATGACCAGGGATACAATCAGCCAGCGCAGTGTCCCTCCATAGTAAAAAGAGTTTGTGTTTGCCGGTTAGTTCACTTGCGGGAGTTCCATTGGCATTTTTCCGCACGTTAATTCTGACCAATCAAGAAGCAGTTAAGGAAATACGTTAAATAACATCTGGCCAATGAGTGATGTGGATTTTGTCACATGACTGCATTTTGGTTCTTTTCAACTGGTTTGGACCAAAGCAATCATTGAGAACTTTTACATGGACACCAACAATTCGATTTTAATGCGATTAAGACAATACTCTGATTAAGAGTCGACCATGTAAACAGCGATTTTAGATTAATCCGATTAAGGTCATGATCGAACTAAAGAGAAATCGAATTAAGACATGTGGAGTATGCCGATTTTCGCATTATTGAAGTGCAGTACAGACATGTAAACATCTTAATCAAACTATTAAAGTCATGTAGGACTTTTTTGCGACAGGATACACACACACACAAGCACACAGCTGTTTGGCACTCTGCACCTACGGAGTCAGTGCAGACCACAGACACCTGCATCGTGAAACGCTGAGGTTTTTTTCTTCCATTCAGCATGCAGTATGTACTTCCATTAAAACAACACTCTTCCAGCAGTTCATAGTTGCATCCAATATCTTTTTTTTTGTCACGGGGGCATGCATGAAATATTCCCGAATGAAAGTGACAATCTGCAGTCAACAAATTAAAAATGAATCACCCGAAATTACATGTAACTTCGGAGGAAATGCGGATAGCGCCGTGACGCGATGACATTAATCGAATTATGTGCTATAACATGTAAAACGGGATCATGAAAGGAACATTCAAACAGCAACTCATGTAAACAACGTCTTAATTAGATTAAGGCAAATAATTTAATTACTGATGTCCATGTAAACATAGTCGGTGTGGTGTTGAAGGGCATTTGTTGCCCTTGATTCGGATCAAATGAACTGAGCGACAGATGTGAAAGCACCCTTAGAAGAGTTATTACAACCTAACAGACACCTCCTGCTCACCATTTCTGTTTGTTGTCAAAACTGACAGTTGGAGGGGCGTGGTTAACTATGTTGGCCACGCCCAATACCTCGGACAGACATAATCTGAGAATTTAACTTTAATTTTAGATTACAAGGGCAAACAATTTTGCTTTTCTTTATGACATGCACAGATGAACTGATCACCACAAAACTAGCAATGTGCACTAACAAATTCATAAGGATAGTTTTAATTTTATTTGTACTTTAAGACAAAGTTAGTAGTGTTTAACAATAAAACACGCCAAGATGGACATGTTTACACATTGTTATGTGTAAATGTTTGTTTAAATGCACATTAAAATCTCAAAGCGTCCACTGTTACTCCTTTTAAAATAACATGTACAGAAGCCGTTTGGGGAACAGTGTCTTTACCATTATGGAGTGTGTCTGACAGTCCAAAGCTAGCTCACGGCAGTTTGTAACTTTTCGATTTAGTAGCTATTTTGTATGAAATCGTACAATCGTATTCGTAAAATTTTGTACATTTTTTTTTTATTATAATGAATTTCATAATGAATGTTCATATGAATTTGTACAAATTAGCCACTAAACTGACAAAACGTAAAACCCTCACGGTTCCTTGTGAGATCAGATAGTCAGGCACTGCAACAAGAACTGACTGATTTGAAAGTCGCAGACGGGTGACGATGCTTTAATGGAGATCATGTCAGTTTTCCTTCATTTAACGTCAGTTTTTGCACGTTTGCACCAGACACTTTATTACAATCACTCCAAAATGCGCATTTATGAAGTGAGTGGGGTGGCATGGTTAGTACAGTGGTTAGCACTGTCGCCTCACAGCAAGAAGTTCGCTGCTTCGAGTCCCAGCTGAGCCAGTTGGCATTTCTGTCTTGAGTTTGCATGTTCTCCCCATGTTGGAGTGGGTTTCCTCCGGGTGCTCCGGTTACCCCCACAGTCCAATGACATGTGCTTTAGGTAAAATGAATAAACTAAATTGGCCGTAGTGTGTGAATGAGTGTATGGGTGTTTCCCAATACTGGGTTGCATATGGAAGGGTATCCACTGCGTAAAACATATGCTGGAATAGTTGGCGGTTCATTCTGCTGTGGTGACCTCTGAAATAGAGACTAAGCCATAGGAAAATGAATGAATGAAGTGAGTGGGTTTGACAAACCACCTGTAGAAACACTCTTCTATCCATAAGAATGCACACCCTCCTCCTTACTCTAGCACTTAATTCTCTGAGCACTGACAGATTGTTTGTATAATTAGCACTACTTGTGTGTATTGCCTCTTCTTGTTGAATCTCTGAATGCTCCTCAATTGCAAGTTGCTTTGGACAAATTGTCAGCTAAATGACTAACTGTAAATGTAAAAAGGGAATGTGCCTAGTTTTGTATTCATTTCAAAGTGCTTTCAAGTCAAAATAAAATGAAATTAATTCTCTTGAACAGATCTCTTGCAATTTCATCACATTAGAGATCAGCTCTGTGTTGATGTTACTGCCATCTTTGATAAAAAAATATAATTTACAGGAAAATATTTAAACGGGATGATATAGCGTGATAGAATGGTGAAATATGGAAAAATCCCCCAAATAACAGGAGGGTTGACAGGTATGGCTTCCACATGTCATATTGGATTCTGTGGTGTGTTTATGGGAGAAAGACAGTCTGATTCACTCGGTCACATGCTGCATCTGTGCAACGTCCAGCCAATACGATCCACTTCATCATAATCAGGGTCAGTCATATGCAATCTACATCATATATGCACACATGTGTACAAACACACACACTCACCAGCCTGGTGCTTACTGGTCTATAAGATGTTGTTTTTGCATTAGTTTATACACAGCACCCAGCATCAATAAACACACAATGACAGATTCCTCAGAAAGACATCCATCTCTCTTTTATACTATCTGTGAGATGCTTTGAAATGAGATGTTTGTGCAAATCTGGTTTATTGGTTTTACATTAGATTAATTTACATTAGATGAATTAAGAGTTATTTCAACTAAACTTGAAATTTGGGCTATAATATTCATTCTTTTCTTTTCTGCTTAGTCCCTTTATTAATCTGGGGTCACCACAGCGGAATGAACCGCCAACTTATCCAGCATATGATTTATGCAGCAGATGCCCTTCCAGCTGCAACCCATCACTGGGAAACACCCAAACACACTCATTCACAAACATACACTAAGGACAATTTAGCTCACTCAATTCACCTGTACCACATGTTTTTGGACCTGTGAGGGAAACCCACGCGAACGCAGGGAGAACTCCACACAGAAACGCTAACTGACCCAGCCGGGGCTCAAACCAGTGACCTTGTGCTACTCACTGCGCCACCCTGCTGCCAGGTACAGTATAATGTTAATAAATTATATTGAAAAAATTCAACCAGCTGTGTGATTTGTTCATATTTTACCAAGATATGGGTTAAAATAAACCATTTTTTTCTAGAGCATACCAATAATAAAACTGATCATTTGAAAACCGAGATTGTAATGCATATTGAGTACACCCCAATGAATGTCAGAAGAAAAAAATACAAACAAAAAGGAAAAAATCAAGTATGCAAATCTTCATCTTCATTTATTTATTTTTTTTATAAATGAATGGCTGGATTGGCCAGCCCAGTCACCAGACTTGAACATTATTAAGCATGTCTGGGGTAAGATGAAGGAGGAGGCATTGTAGATGAATCCAGAGAATCTTGATGAACTCAGAGAGTCCTGCAAAAACACTTTCTTTGCCATTCCAGATGACTTTATTAATAAGTGATTTGAGTCATTGCAGAGATGTATGGATGCAGTCCTCCAAGCTCATGATGGAGTCAGACACAATATTAAATCTGTTTCCACGGCACCATGACTTTATATTCTGTACTAGACATTATTTCTGTTAAGTGACAAGACTTTTGTCTAAGCAAAGTCAGACCTTACTGTCCTAATGAAATCATTAATAATCAAGGCATGACCTTATTTTATTTTGGTGAAATAAGCATAATCTAGAGGCCTTTGCCTTTCATATAAGCCACTTCTGATAGCAAATGATCAACTAGAAGTTATTTGTTGTTCCTAAAATGGGCGACAAGACTTGTCAGGTAGTGTATATTGACTACAAAATGGTCAAAGATACTAATTTTCAAAGGGGGTGTACTCATCTACGTATGATGGACACTGTATTTGCCCATAAGAAACTTATGACTGAACATGGCTGTAAGTGACAGTGTAAGCGATGCAATGTGTTCAGAGTTTGAATGGCAGCTTCTATTTTGCAGTATCAGCTGGTTTGAAAAGAGAGAGAGAGAAAATGAGAGAGAGAGAGAGAGAGAGAGAGAGAGAGAGAGAGAGAGAGAGAGAGAGAGAGAGAGAGAGAGAGAGAGAGAGAGAGAGAGAGAAACACTGTTGGTTTACATGACAGCTTCCCTTGACATCTGTCACTCACAGGCACCACGGTCACAGTAATAAAGTCTTAAAAGCTTCTAAAAATATGTGACAGGATCTAAACAAACAAACAAACAAACCCTCCCAGAAGATCGAGATCCGTCCATGAGTTGAAGCACAACATAACCCCTTCATGAGGAATCCGTCTCAGGTCATAGTACTAAATTCATTCGCTAAATGGGCAGATTAAAGAGGCATGTTTCAGGACAACAAGACCGACACAAATGCACATCAGCCCTCTTGAGTAAAACAAGCCAAAACAAGAAACTGGAAAGAATGAGAGCAGAACGCTTTGACAAGCAGTTACTCAATCACACTGAAATTCAAGATGTACACATTTCCAATGTGCCAAATAAAAAAAAAGGTGGATTTTGTGTATATTCACACACATTAATTCTGTAGATAATTTTATTTGATTATATAAGAATGATTTAACTACAAAAGATGCAAATTAAGCCAATTTAAAGAAATTTACAATTTACAAACTTATATACTATACATTACAGTCAAAAGTTTGGGCTCAGTAGGATATTTAAGTGTTTTAAAATAAGCTTCTCCTGCTCACCAAAGCTGCATTTATTTCATCAAAAATACAGGACAAATTGTACAATTGTGAAATGTTATTGCACTATAAAATAACTGTTCAAAAATTGTTTAACATTCAATTGAATAATTTATTCCACTGACTTTAAAGATGCATTTTAAGCTTCATTACTCCAGTCATTAGAATCACATGATCCTTCAGAAATAACTCTAATATTAATTACTAGTATTGTTAATATTATTATTATTATTATTATTTTTATTATTATTATTATTATTAGTAGTAGTAGTAGTAGTAGTAACCGTTGGTGCATATAATCAATATATAACATATAATCAAACCAAACATAACATTAGAAGTGGTTCTTGAAAGTAGTTTCACAAACTGTTTGCTCTGAAATGTGATGATAGTTCATGAGATGGTTTAACAAAGACGTAATCCAAATTTGCAATTAGGGCAGAACAATATATCGTTCGAGCATCGATATCGCAATGTGTGTATCTGCAATAGTCACATCGAAGGATTCCATTATTTATTAAAGATTAAAAGATATTATTAAATTGTATTTATTTATTTTTTGTTTTATTTATACAATGATTACCATTGGTTTGTTTTTGTTTTGTTTTTTACAATTGATTGTTCAACTTATAAAGTACTGTTTATTTATTTATGCTTGTAATTTATTGTAATTTTTGCACATTTGTTGCAATGTGATAATTTACATAGCAACTTTTTAAAAAATCTACTGTGTAATCTGTCAATTCAAATTGAGATTGAGATTTAAATATATATATATATATATATATATATATATATATATATATATATATATATATATATATATATATATATATATACATATATATATATATATATATATATATATATATATATATATATATATATATATATATATATATATATATATATATATATATGTACATAATTCAATTGAACAATTAACACAACAATGGGGTACAAATAATTTACAAAGAAATTTGTTCTGTTCTTGATTCTCCTTAAAAATAAAGCCCATTGAAACTTAATAAAAAAAATCATCATTATTGTACTTCAGGCAAACTATTTTACACCAACTAAAAAATGGGACACACTAATCATCTGATATGATATATAGGACAGAGAGTACGTGAACTGGGGCGGAGGGTCTCATTAGTGGTGACCTAAAGAAGCAGGTGTAAATAAACAGGTCAGAGCAGGAATAGAACATTTCTCTGATAAAAACAACTAAATAAATAAATGAATAAACTGTAAGTGAATCCAATTGTAAAAATGCATTTAAATACCAAATCAAGTCTAGTAAAAGAATTTGTTTCTTTTAAAATGTTGACTGCAGCTTTAGGCTGATGATTTTTATGCTGATCCAAAAAGATGGGTTATTTTAATCCCAAATTATATCTACTCTAATTCGATTTTTAACAAAACTAGGTTTGTCCGTATTGTGTGTGCACAGAGTCCAAACTTTTCATCTGCAATATTTGCAAAATTAAAAAATAAAAATGTCCTCATGTTGTGTCAATCACATATATTCACTCATCATAAAACAAAAATTCTGTATCGGATTTCATTATTTCCATTATCACATTCAAAGTAAGCATTTTAAAATTTGTTATGACATTTCAAAACCACCGTACAGGGCAAAAGTCAAAATCTAATGGTGTCTGACAAATTAATTCAGTTTGTCTTACAGCACAGAGCGCTTTTTGACAAATTGAGGAAAATAAAGACAAACATAAAGCAGATGGTTGAGAATGAGAAACAGTATTGTAGCCTATTCTATCCTGGTCTCAATCAATGCCTCACACACACCTTTCTCATACTGCAGTTTGTTGCGTCTATGTGTGCTTGTGTGTCCATGCCCATACTGTCAATATTTGTTCAGGATCCATTCATTAATGGAAACTGGTGTTTTTAATTTTGTTGCTGCAGTAAGTGAAGTATCAAACGGAGCAACTGACTTCATAAATAAACTTTTAATTTGTGGAATAATCCTACACAGCTTTTTCATAAGGAGAAACTCACCTTCCTCTTGTGCAGTCCAAATTGATGGACACAATATTAACACTTTCCTCTTTTTCTTTTTTGAAAAATAGAGAAAACTAAACTGTTGTTTGCAGTATTGTATTATTTTGCTATTTTTTTCTCCCACAGTGGATTCATTTATATGCATTGGACTCAATGTGCAAAGATTCTGTGTGAAACACCTCTGAAATTTCAGACTATATGTGTGCAGAGACCTTTAGAGTGTATGCATATTCACGAGGATATGTTTCTTCATATGTGAAAGATTCTGAAATGCAGCTAAAATATTATGGAGCCAGATCAGTCTCAAAAGTAATACATTTACAAAATAAAAGTTCATGCATGCACAGCACAATTTATTAATTCATTTTCTTATTGGCTTCGTCCCTTTATTAATCAGGGGTGGCCACAGCGGAATGAGCTGCTAACTTATCCAACATATGTTTTATGCAGCGGATGCCCTTCCAGCCACAACCCAGCACTGGGAAACTCCCATACACATACAAAATCTGCTGGTTTATGTGGAACGATTTTAGGAGTATCATAACTAAAAAATTAATTTATGAAATAAAAAATACATTTTTTACTTTTATTTAATGTTTACAATGCAAATCCAATTAGATTAACTTATTTGGTAAACAAAACAAGTCTCTTACATAATATATCTACTAAAAGACAGAAAATTTTACTTTACAAACTGTATTGTAAATAAATCATGCGAAAATATTTACATTATTTATATTTTTATATCATTTACATAAGTAAATACATAGACTCAATAATGGGCACAAAATCTGCAGAAATCTGCGTATTTCTGCGCACGCAGATTCCGTGTGAGCCTACCTATAGCATATATCTTTGGACTGTGGGGGAAACCGGAGCACTCAGAAGAAACCCACGCCAACACGGGGAGAACATGCAAACTTCACGACCTACTTGCAGTGAGGCGATTGTGCTACCCACTGCGCCACCGTGATGCCCATCACAATTGACATTTTCAAAATTAATTAGTAAACACACTATTCCTGAATTCAAAAAAAAAATCATAGATATTTTTGCCAAATAAATTGGATTTGTGTATTTATGAATCATGTTTTGAACTTACGAATTGGATTTGCATATTTATGAATCGTGTTTTGAGCCTACGAATTGGATTTGTGTAATAATAAATTGTGTTTTGAACCTACAAATTGAATGTGTATTTACAAATTGTGCTTTAAATCTATGAATTGGATTTGCATATGTTTTGAATTTATAAATGGATTTGCATATCTATGAATTGTGTTTTGAACCTATGAATTGGACTGGTGTATTTATGAATCGTGTTTTGAATTTATGAATTGGATTTGTGTAATAATGAATTGTGTTTTGAACCTACAAATTGAATTTGTGTATTTACGAACTGTGCTTTAAATTTATGTATTGGATTGTGTAAATGTGAATTGTGTTGTGGATGTATGAGTTTTATTTTGTAAATGTATTATTTTTGAGACTGATCTGGCTCCATAATTTATTGACATTCACACACTGAATCAATTGTGCACAAACAGCCATAAATCACAACACAAGTTTATTATGAGCTTCCATTAAACAATGTCAAAACTCATCCCCTCCAACTCTTTATCATGAGATTACAAGACGTCTCCTCATTCCTCTCTTGCTTTACCTTGTTCTACATCCTCCGCCCCACTTCGCTCGCTTTCCTCTCAATTTCTCCCGTCTGCAGCTCATTTTGAAATCAATGATTTCAGAACTTCATTTCCTCGCATTTCCTGACGCCTGAAGGGCCGTTCTCATTCTGGGCCTATTTTCTCTCTCTCTTCATCTCTCTCTTGCTCGCTCTGTGTCTCTCAGTTGTCAGGAGTCTGCTGGGCTTTGGGTGATGGTTTGGTCTGGCCGCCAACATATTGCTGGCCCCGATAGCAGCAGGCCCTATCTTTAGCTGTTCAGTGAAGAAAACAGCTTCGGAAGCACTCGGAGCACTGCCGCTTTGTGGCGAAGCAACTCAATTCCAGAGCACTGAAACATCGGCTCCGTTCCAAAACCCTAGTGAGCTGCCTAGCAAGACCGCACCGCGCTACAGACTTCAGTAAGCAGCAAAATTACATTGCTTTAGCAGATGTCTCATTTTGGCACGAATCGGTATTGCTCGCATCGTTTGCATAAAAGAAAAATGGGAATGCATTCTAATTTTTCCAATATGGTGAATGGTTTGAGGGAAATATTGCTTGATTTTGAGCTCTAACTGAATTCTAATTCAGCAAATTGCCACATTGTCAACATTCAAATGCTTTTATATGTCGAGCATTGCAAGGGATTGTTACAATTGGAGAACAAGTTGATTGTGAAGTAAATTCTTTGCATTTCAAAGGTTGTTTATTATGTAAACGCCATGATGTCCCATTAAAACAAAGCAAAAAATCTAAAAATGACTGCATAATTTGCTAAAAAGCCAATTGTAGAGCACATTGTAGAGAATCCAGAATTATAACAATATCTGACTCATATTTGCTCAGAAATTTCAAAAGTTCAACGCAACCATTGGCACAATAAATGTTTTATTCAAAATTGATATAACTCTATGCTTCTATAGTATGATTTAAATTATATATTGTTTATATGAGCAATATCACACATGTAGCAGTGTAATATGGCTGTATATTGGCACTGGTGGGAGGCATGCATTGCCTTAGTGTCCCACCAGGGACTATATACAGCCATATTGCACTGCTACTCGTGCGATTTTGTGGTCGCTGAAGGTCGCTGATTCGAGCCTCAGCTGGGTCAGTTGGCATTTGTGTGTGGAGTTTGCATGTTCTCATCATGTTGGCGTGGGTTTCTTCCAAAGACATGAGCTATAGGTGAATCGGGTAAGCTAAATTGTCCATAGTGAATGTGTGTGAATGAGAGTGTATGGGTGTTTTCCAGTGATGGGTTGCAGCTGGAAGGGCATTCGGTCCGTGAAACATGGTGGATAAGTTGGCGGTTAATTCCTCTTTGGCGACCCCTGATTAATAAAGGGACTAAGCCGAAAAGAAAATGAATGAATGAATGAAGTGCACATACTGTATACATCGTTTATAATAAAGCACTACAATATAAATACATAAATAAGAAAAGTACATTTAGATTTCATTCAGACTTTAAAACTGTAAATATAAATATATTATACATATACCTAAGCTGACAAACCAAGCTCACTTCCTAGGGAATAGTGTTGTCAAAAATATCGATAAATATCAATACTAAAAAATATAATACAGTTAATGATACAGTTTTGCTTTTGATTAGTATCGATACTGATTTTGATCTCTTGCACACTCTCTACTCATCTCACCAGCAGGGAGATCGATATATAATAATAATATAAGGTTTTAACACTTTTCTTTTAATCTGAAAATAAAATAAGATTGCACTAGTTTAGATTTTTTTGTAATGTATTGCCTATTGGATTTACAAACTGCTGACATACCTAGCTTAAGCATTATATGTTGTTGTTTTTTTTTACCCTTTTTACTTGATTTGGATACTTGTTGTGGAATTTGTTCCCCATGCTGTAAAACAATCCGTAAATTTGCAGTTTTTCGTATTTTGTGATTCATGTTTTTATTTTCCCCGTTTATTAATGCTTTTGGATTGCATTATGGGGCATTGATCTTTCTTCCGACAACTTTTAATCTTGAAAACTTTGAGAAAGAGACTTTTATTACCATTTTTAATAGTTGAAAGTGATATATTGTCTGATTTGGTGTTATATATCACGCTACAAAAAAACCTTGTCATAAACTGCCAGTAGGCTTGTGCCGGTATTCGGTAATGCGATAAATCACGGTAATGAATATGTACGATATTGTTATCGCGGGCACTTCAAAATACCGTGAAAATAATAGATCCGAATTTATATTCTTAGAACGCGCCTTAGCTTATTTTCCATCAACCGCTTGAAGAAACACTGCGTATATGCTGCGCAGAACTGATGCGCACTCTGATGTAAACAATCCCCGCATGTAGAAGCACTGTGTGCACACAGCGCGCGCCGCTGCTGCCACCGCTCTCTAATCCTCACACGAAGAAGAAGCATGGCGGAAGGAGGAACGCTGCCGACAATTTATCCCCCTTCAAAAAAAAAGTCAGAGGTTTGGAAATATTTTGGGTTCCAAAAAAATGCAGAGGGATTGCTGATCGAAGACGGTTTCCCTTTGCACATTCACTTTGATATAATTGCTCAAGTTTACTTTTATATTGTGTATTGTTTTATTTATATTTATTTGTATTTAAATGTTTGAAGTACCTTTAGTTAATTAAAAAGTTATTAAAGTTACTAAGTTGACGAAACTGAAGTTTGTGTTTTTTTACCTGTTTCTCTAGTAAAATTACAATATCGTGATAATACCGTATACCGTGATAAAAGCTCAATCAATTAATCGCAGCATGAAAATGTGATACCGGCACATGCCTAACTGCCAGTACATTTTCTGTTATTTTTACAGACTTATTTCTCTATATGAAGAGTTCAGATGCAAAAACCTCTAAATGTCATCTGAAATTTTCTTCTAAAATGAGCATTTTTATCAGTCTCTTGTGTGTAAGTTCATTAATTTCACTTTTATCGCAAAGAATAAGTTATTTTCATGGTCTTCAAAGTGAAATAACTCTACATAAACAAAGGAGGCTGCTCATTTTTGATTGAAATTTCTGTCGGTTTTTTGCAGCTAAACTCTTCATATAATATTCCCTATTCA
This sequence comes from Danio aesculapii, assembly GCF_903798145.1. Lineage (NCBI taxonomy): Eukaryota > Metazoa > Chordata > Actinopteri > Cypriniformes > Danionidae > Danio > Danio aesculapii. The sequence goes on from NC_079440.1 coordinate 56,448,476, forward strand.
TTATATTGTTTTTAAACTACTAAAATGTCAATAAAGTCACCTTGTTAAACTGTAGAGTTGAATATTCAACATCAAAAGTCGACAGAGCTGAGATCAACATTCCATAATGCAATTCACAACCGTAAATAAACAGAAAACACTTGTGAATCACAAAATACAGAAACTGTTTACTAACAGATATTTTTTACAGTGGTATCAAAAATGGTATTTAATATTGGTACTTCTCAAAGCATCGTATCGAAGTAGGAAGTTCCAGTATCGTGACAACGCTACAAGAGAGTATACAGAGGAAGCACACTAGAGTTAGCGTTTTGAGTCTCTGGTGTGCATCCGCCGCATGACTCACATTTGAGAATCTCTAATCTCGCTGAACACCAATTTATGATAAGAAATTCCGAGTGTCTCCCAGTGCAAGACCCCAGGCAGTGTTCATATGCTACTTTTAGTCAAAAGTACTTCACTTACCAAACACATGACTCACTTCTGACGCTTAATAAACACTCATTTTTCAGCTGTAATTGTCACAATGTGCCTCCGCATTCCACACACTTCAATCAGCCTCTAAATGACTCGAACCGACACGACAAAAACGCACATGTCCAAAAGAAAGAAAGCATAGTGTTTCTGTGTAAGTGTAAATGAGACGCTCCACTCATCCCTGAAAACACTGTGCGCGTCTTATGCGTCGGAGTCCTGTGGATTTGAAGAGGGAGCAGATTGGAGGAAGACAAACTCATTACCTGCTTAGTTAAGCAGGCTAATAGAGAACAGTGGGCATTGATAATATTTTTTTTTAAGAAATCCAATTTTTTTCTGATTAAAAGAGACAGCGGATCGATTCCCCTTTTTAATGTAACAGATACGAGTTTTACACCGCGATTAGCACCGGCTCGGGCATCCCACAGCGAAGAGCGAATGTTATCGCTTGCTTACCTCCAGAGCTTTGCGCTTTCTGTTGAGCAGTTTGGCGATGTCTCCTGCCACCTTCTCCACCAGCTGCTTGGGTGTATTTCGCACAACATCGAACTGGTTCCGCTTATCATTATAAATCTGCAAGGAAGCAAAGGTCCAGAGTCAGGCATGCTGGGATCTCAATTACATCAGAATTTTGCACTTAAATTTGCTACAGTTGAAGCACGTTATTTGCCCTCCTGAATTATTAGCTCCCTGTATATTGTTTCCCCCAATTTCTGCTTAACAGAAAGGTTTTTTCCAACACATTACAGTTTTAATAACTTATTTCTAATAACTGATTTATGTCTTTGCCATAAAGACAATATTAATTAGGCAAGTCATTGTATAACAGTGGTTATTTCTGTAGACTATCCAAAACAAAATATTGCTTAAGAGGGCTAATAATATCGACCCAAAAATGGTTTAAAAATTTTTTTTAACTGCTTTTATTCTAGCTGAAATAAAACAAATAAGACTTTTTCCAGAAGAAATAATATTATAGGAAATACTGTGGAAAAGGTCCTTGCTCTGTTAAACATCCTTTGAGAAATATTTGAAAAAGAAAAAAAATATTAATTTAATAATTTTGACTTTAACTGTACATATCAGCATCTTGCATCTGAAAATCAGTAAATGGGTCAAGCATCAAAACAATAAAAGTATAATACATTAGAATGTGTCTTGATTAACGTACATTTTTCAGAATAAAAAAATGAAATACATTTTGAACATGATTACAGTACATCTGGAAAGTCTTCATTGCGCTTCACTTTTTACACATTTTTTTTATGTTACAGCCTTTTTCCAAAATGGATTAAATTCATTTATTTGCTCAGAATTCTACACACAAAACCCCATAATGACAATTTGAAAAAAGAGGTTTTGAAATTGTTGCAGATTTATTAAAAGTAAAAAAACTGAAAAATCACATGTACAGAAGTATTCACAGCTTTTGCCGTCGCCCCAGTCTGAGGTCAAGAGCACTCTGAAGCAAGTTTTCATTCAGGATGTCTCTGTACATTGCTGTATTCATCTTTTCCTCTATCCTGACTAGTCTTCCAGTTCCTGCTGCTGTAAAACATCCCCACAGCATGATGCTGCCACCACCATGCTTCACTGTATTAGCCTGGCGATGAGTGGTGCCCGGCTTTCTCCAAATGTAACGCCTGGCATTCACTCCAAAGCGATCAATTTTAGTCTCATCAGACCAGAGAATTTAGTTTCTTATGGTCTGAGAGTCCTTCAGATGCCTTTTGGCAAATTCCAGGCAGGGAGTGGCTTTCGTCTGGCCACTCTACCATACAGGCCTGATTGGTGGATTGCTGCACAGATGGTTGTCCTTCTGTAAGGTTCTCTTCTCTCCACAGAAGAATGTTGGAGCTCAGACAGAGTGGTTTTTGATCACCTCCCAGACTAAATCCCATCTTCCACTTACAGATGATGGAGGTGACAGTGCTTATTTGAACTTTTAGAGCAGCAGAAATTTTTCTGAATCCTTTCCCAGCCTTGTGCCTCAAAATAATCCTGTCTTGGAGGTCTACAGACAATTCCTTTGTCTTCATGCTTGGTTTGTGCTTTGACATGAACTGTCAACCCTGGGACCGTATATAGACAGGTGAATGCCTTTTCAAATCATGTCCAATCAACTGAATTTACCACTGGTGAACTCCCATTAACAGGCTGAAACATCTCAAGAATGATCAGAGGAAACAGAATGTACCTGAGCTCAATTTAGAGCATCATGGCAAAGGCTGTGAATACTTCTGTACATGTGATTTTTCAGGTTTTTTTATTTTTAATCAATTTTCAAATATTTAAAAAACTCTTTTCTCACATCGTCATTATGGGGTATTGTTTGTAGAATTTTGGGGAATTTAATGTGGATTTGGGGGAATTTAATCCATTTTGGAATAAGGCTGTAACATAAAATAAATTGGAAAAGGTAAGTTTATGTGCATTACATACATATACAAAAAAAAATCTTGTCAGGCATATTTACAACAGGAATAATTTGATGACATTACATGTCTCTATTTAAAGATTATGGTTTGACTCCAAAATACTGATTTTTTAAATATTAAACTATACTTAAAACGACTAGGCTTTAACCAACTGTCAGCCATAGGCTTTAAAAATGTCAAACATTTAGTGTTATTATTACTTTATGCATTTTAATAAGCACAGGTCTGAATAAGTATGTTGTTTAATTTTTAACAAACTTTAAACAATGATGCCATAGTATTTCATCCATATTTTTTACATTTTACAAAAGTTATTTTAATCCTTAAAGAAAACACTTGAACTTGATATGTTTCTGTGTAAGCAAAATCACTTTTGCACTTAATTTAATGCAGAAAACAAACTGTGCTTGATCCGAACATAATTGCACAGTAATAATTTCAAAATGACAACTATTAAATAAAAAATAAAAAATTAAAATGTTATGGTCAAAAATAAACATGCAGTATATACAGTATGTATGAATAAAAATTCATAATAGTAATTCAGCAAATTACTGTATATAATTAATGTTTGTATATATAATTCACTTGAATAATAATAATAATAATAATAATAATAATAATAATAATAATAATAATAATAATAATAATAATAATAATAATAATATATTGACTTTACTTGAATATTTTATTAATAAAACCATATTATTTTTTTCAGGATTGTCCTGACAGCACAGCAGAACATAATAATGAACAACTAAAGCAGCATACATAAATTCAAACAAATAAAAACAATTTCAATGAACAGATTTATCCTACAGCTGTCAAACAATACCTTTAAAATGATCCAAAAATAATTACTGATAATCCATAAAATAATACAGAATAAACATACAGGTGAGCACAGAGCTGAACTAACAAGCAAACAGCAAAAAAACAAACCAACAAACATGCACAGCGCAGAGATTTATCCAAACACGGCGCACTTAAAAAACAATCAACATGAATTAAATTCCATTAGACTAAGTGAAAAAGAGTGCAAGTAAGGCCACAGTCTGAGTTGCGGGTCAGCATTGTTCCTCCTGTCAGCGGTTTTTGCCAGTGATTTACACACAGCGGGTCTGGTGTTACAGGCTGACTCAGCACACCGGCGCTCTGTCCACGCTAATCTGAACCCCTGGGACGCCCACTTATCCCCTCCACCCCAGGGACTCCATTACCCACAAATCCATCTCTGTCAAACTGAGGACTAGGCAAAAAGCCAATAGCAATCTCCCTAGAAAGCGGAGTATGTCCACATACACACACACACGGAGCTGGTGGAGGCTTCAGTGGCCGCGGTTACAATAGCTATGCTTCCATCCACCTATTTTTATGCACATTTTGGATATGCGCATAAAAAAATGGTTGATGGAAACGCCAAGATGCGCATACATTTTAGAATTGCGCATAACTGAGTAGGATAAACTTTTTATTCGATAAGAAGATGCGCATAAACTACAAAGGAAACACTTTTACAACACAAATTCCAGTGTGCGCATTAAAAAAGGTCATGTGATTTTGTTATAACAGATCATGTGATGATGAAAATGTGCGTAAATAGACAAACCAGCAGGCTGAGCACATTGTAAAAGATCTAAACTGTTGTTTTGGTCATTCTAAAACGCCTTAACCGTTTAAGTATTCGTGTTATTATATCATTAATGACCATTTTAAATCATTAAAATGTTTATTACTAACTTTTCTATGAATATGAGTTGATTATAACTGCAGATCAGTGACGAAACAACCTACTGTAACGTTTGTAATTATATTAAATAACTAAATAAATGAACATATATAAACACAAACAGCCCCTTACAATCTCCGATATGTTATCAATTACAGAAGAACTACATATAGCAGACATTTCGTCAGTATTTAGGTTCAAAAACAACACAATATATAGCCTACAGTCAGTGTAAACCTCTCATCTGTGTCTGTAATCTTCAGCAGAACATGTAGCCTCTGTTAGAGAGTAATTCCATCATTCTGAGTTCATATTAGTCCAAAAGGTGATAATAACAATAATAATTAAATAAGGCAGTGTGTTCACGTCTGCTCAAAAATAATGTGCTCCTTTTTTCCCGGCTCCTCCCTTGTTTTTTCTGCACTTCACTCTCGCGTTTGTCAGTGTCTGACAGGATCGATTTCAAAAGCACGTCAATAATCAAGCGCAGGTTATTATCATCAGCTCATTAAGTTTGTTATTTCAGATATAGACGCGCGATAAAGGAAGAAAGCGAAACCGCTCGCACTTCAGACTGCCTCGTAAAAAAACTATGCGGCACAGGGTAAATCTGCTCTACTCCATGGCTTTGTGGCTGTTTATTAAGACAACGACAAGGTTTGTTTGAGCCCGGGTCGACCATGGCTCGTTATTATATGTATAAATAATTGCGCTGTAATCTCTCGGCTGTGCGTGTATTTTAAATATGGCGTTTTTTTTTTGTTTTCATTCTGGCTTGTTGCGTAAGCGAATGACATATCTCTGTAAACCAATAGCGTTCAGCTGCGCGTCTAGCTCCGCCTTTTGGTACCCTTTCTCGTGTCTGGTACCCTTTCGAAAGGGTGCCGAAAAAGTGGTACGGTACGGTACACTTTTTGACAGTGGAAACGGCTATAAAAGCGTACCAAACCAAACCGAACCGTACCACTCAGTGGAAACGAGCCTTTATTCGCACGTCTTTAATGCGATAATCCAGTTTTGCGCATGAAGTTCATTCGCATTTATGGATGGAAACATGGCTAATGTCAGGCCTAAAGCGAGAAAAAGTCGCAGATGCCAGTTGTGTTTCTGTCGCTTACGGTCCATTTGGTTAAAGAAATCTGGGTTAAAAAATATTATTAATTATTAAAAAAAGATATATTTATTAAGTTTATTTATTTGACAACGAGAGAGAGTGTACATTAATCAACTTTCCCCACACTGAAAAAAAACCCTCCTAATATTTACTTTAAAAAATCCTTAAAAAAACTAATTTCAAGTAAACAATCTTATATTAGGTACAATTAACTTGTCAATACCATGTAAAATTGACTTAATTTATTTACGAGTGTTAGGTTAAACTAAGTAAAATATTATCTTTACTTTTGAGTCTTTATTTATTTAAATGAACCGTTGTTTTCTTGTTTTAGCAGAAGGAACATGGCTTTTATCAATTTAAATAAATCCTATTGAATTGAATTGAATTTTTATTTGACAGATTGTAGACAAGCTGTACAAAAATACGAGTATCCCATACATTTTGAAATAAAAACTGTCGAGGATAAAAACACAATAAAGCCCTGGGCTTGTTTCCATTGTGGTTCTCGCTGTTAAATAAAACAAAGTATGACTTCAAACTACAGTTGATGCATTAAACAGACAGTACCTCCACATTTTAGGACAGGAACAAAATTATTCACAAGTACATTTATTCCTTCATTCATTTACTTTTCGGCTTAGTCCCTCTATTAATCAGGGGTCGCCACTGCGGAATGAACCACCAGCTTATCCAGCATATGTTTTACACAGCGGATGCCCTTCCAGCTGTAACTATACTCACAATACAATAGCATATAAAAATAAAACATCATCATCCACCATGCAAACTAATTATTCTCAAACAACCATCTTTTGATCGCTTTATTTGGTGCAACTTTAATTAAGACACATTTCCACTTGAAATGTGTTATTTCACTTTATTTTAAGCAAATTTATTTAGCAAGGGCAAATTTACTTTATAAAAGCTTACTGATGTCAGCGCTAGTGTTAGCACAGCTATGATTTTCTGAGTGAAGCGTCGCACATTAATGCTGATAATAAAAATGCCAAGACCCAAAGCATGAGTGCTGCTCTTCTGCTAAAATACATACTCAAAACTGTTCTTGATCTACAAACTAATGATGATCAAACTCTAACAAGTCTTTCTCTCAAACTTAAACACCCAAGATTGCTTTTATTTTCAAAATACTTCTCTATCAATTCAATCCCTTGCAAAGCATGCTGGGAACTATCCATTGTGACATATCCATCATTAAAACTTACTTAATATTACTAGGTTTGGGATGATTAGAAAATATTTAAATATTATCAGACAGAAAATATTACTGTACAAAGTGCAGTGTACATCAGATGAACATTTTCAAATTAGTCAATAATATTACTGTAATTAATTAAAAAACTGAATAAATATAGATATACACACATTTACTCAAGTAAATAAACAGAATTAATGACGGGCTAAAAGCTGCGGAATTCTGCTCAAACCTGCGGAATTCTGCTCGCGCAGATTCATGTGGGCCTACTTATTACTTATTATATAATATCTACATATATAGTTGAGCACATGCTGCCGTTGTCTCTCACATTATCCCACAACAACATTAAACTAGTGTAGATTAGTGTACAATGTTTTATATTTATTTTATAGTCATTTGACACATTAGATTTTTTTAAAGTAAGACAATAGTTACTTTCCCTGGTGTTGGAGCCACTTCTTTCTTTTATTAATATTATGTTTGGATTAAATAGGTTGATTGGATGATATGAATATTATTATTATTATTATTATTATTATTATTATTATTATTAAGTTTACATTTGATAATTATTGTATTCAGGTTTGAGTATTTTCTTTGTATACAATTCATGTTGGAGTATTTGCTTTATTGTTTTTGATTTTGTGAATAAAGACTTTTATCCTGTCGAAATCAGGATTTAAGGCAGCCAGGTAGTAGGTGGGGCAGGAAGAGAAGAGGAAACAATTTTCAGACCGTGAGTTTGTATGTGCTGACGTTTGCTACTGATGAGCAATGAAGCTATTTCACTGATTTGATGGCACAAGATGTGATAAAAATAAACTATGAGAAAAGGATTCACAATGGACTCATGCGTCGTTGTTTACCCTTATCGCAATATTTACCCTTAATGCAAAAATGCCACAACACCTGGTAATTAGTTACTTTTAAAATGATCTAACTCAGTTACTATTTGTGAGAAGTAACTAGAAACTATAACTAGTTACTCTTTTAAAGGAATGGAGGGTAATCAAAAATCACTGTGTACATGGTAGACTCTTAATCAGAGTATTTAGTGTGATGCTGCTGGTCAGACAATGAAAAAGCAGCTTGATTTTGGCCTAACTGCTTAAACTAAAGGCTATTGATCTGGCCTGCTGTAATCTCAAACTGGCACTGGTCAAACACTGCTAGTGAGGACTCTAGCACTGAGTGTGAATCTACAGCTCCCTTGTTAGCAGATCATGGCTAAAGCACAGTCACTGCTCTACGTCATCTTGAATGAACTGGGGCGAAGGGAAAGCATTGCACGGGATGGGCAAGCGACTGGAGAAGAGGAACATTAGTGTAACCTAGTTTTATAACTGTGATACTTGTTATTTTTGGAACACAATTATAGAGCCCTTAAAAAAGTCATTAGTGTGTTTGGACAAAAAAAAATGACAGTGTAATGGCAGAGAGTGAGCTCATAAAAGTTTCCATTTAAAGTCAGTGCTTAAAAACTTTTACTTTCAGCATCAGGATGTAATGGGAGCTAATATACATACAAATGATCAGAATCAGAAAGAGCATTATTGCCAGGTATGTTCACACATACGAGGAATTTGTTTTGGTGACAGAGCTTCTACAGTGCAACAGAATTACAGAGACAGGACGAAAAACAGATAATAAATATATATTAAAAATAGAAGTAAGTAGTGAATGCAAATATATAAATTAACTAGTGTATGTACAGGTATATTACTACATACAACGTTATATGTGCAGCTGTTATGTGCAAATTGGCATGTAAAGTGTGTTGTTAAATAAGTGTATATGTGTATAAATGTGTATAGCGAGTGGTGATGTTGGTGCCACAATTATTATCATCAAGTGTTCATGAGATGAATTGCCTGAGGGAAGAAACTGTTTCTGTGTCGGGCTGTTCTGGTGCGCAGTGCTCTGTAGCGTCGACCAGAAGGTAACAGTTCAAAGAGGCAGTGTGCTGGGTGTGAGGGGTCCAGAGTGATTTTGGCAGCCCTTCTGCTCACTCTGCATAAGTACATTTCTTGGAGAGTAGGGAGGGTTGTACCAATGATTCGCTCAGCAGTCTAAACTATTCGACGTAGTCTTTGGAGGACGGATTTGGTAGCTGAGCTAAACCAGACAGTTATTGGCGTAAAGATGACTGATTCAATGATGGAGGTGTAAAACTGTTTCAGCAGCTCCTTTGGGAGGTTAAACTTCCTCAGCTGACGAAGAAAGTACAGCATTTGTTGCCAATAAAAATGTTAAAAAATAAAAAGTGTACACATATACACATTAGATTGGCCAATGTCGACCAATTTGGCATCGTACGATGTTTAATGTGAGACATCGCAATGGACGATGGCATCGTGGTTGTAGGTGGTGGTGAATTAATTATTTATGAATAATTAATTCATTTATAACTAATGAATTATTTGTAGCCAACCGTTTCAACTGCCTGACTTGTATGGTCATTGATTTACCCATAACCATTAAAAAATAAATTAAGATAAGTTACACACAAATTACAAATTACAAGGATCGAGTTTATATCTACGTGCATGTGTATGTGGGTGTATGCATGCATCAAGTTTACATGTATATGCGCAAGTTTCATACATGTTTTGAACATTCAATAGTATAGGTGTATATGAGAGTAATTTATAGGTGTATAAGCACGTGTTATGTTTGTGTTGATGAGCGAAGTTTGATTTAAATCCTACACGGCGCCTCATAGCCATCTGTGTTTGCTTCATTGCCTTCTTTTCTGGCACATATATATTGAAATACCAGAAATGGGTTTAAAAATCATATCACCATTATTGAAAAGAAATCTATTGCGATATATATTGATATCGAATTATTTTCCAGCCCTACTTTTTCTTGTAAAATAAGTGTTCGTTTCTACATATAACCTAAAAGTAATGTAAAATTAGAGGCATATACCTACAGTAATGTCACCATCACCAGCGATCGAGCGACTGCAGATCTAAACACACAGTTCGCTAACAGGCTAACCCTTACACTAACCCTAAGGGGTCAGGGTTAGGTAAACATACAGTTCGCTAACAGACTACAAATCCACCACATTATGGACTACAACTCCATACATGCACTTCACACACACACCTGTTCCTAGTTCCGGTGATGAGACACACAGAGACACAGCTGAAGCTGCTCAAAGACTGATTACAAGGACTATAAAGACAGCACACACACATTGTTACTGAGTCTTGTTGAACTGATTGTGAACATTACAACATGTTTTCCTTGCCTTGTCTTGCAATGTTTTTGACCCTCGCCTTGTTTGTTTGTTTACATTGCCTCCTGCCTTCCTGTACTGACTATTGCCTGTGTATTTGACTAAGACTCTGGATTTGCCAACATACTGTACATCTGTTTGCCCGTGTTGACCATTGCTTGCCTGACCATCTCTGTATAATAAATCCTGCGTTTGGATCTGCACCCCTGTTGTCAGCGTCACTTCACATTAAACTCCAAAATAGCTAATCAGATGACATTTCAGGTCAGAATACAGTAAATATACCACAAAACTCTGAAAATATCAACATGTTTTATTAATAAATTAGATGTAATTTAAATAAATACATGAATTTGATTCAATGAAGCATGTATTACACAAACTAACATTACCTAAGAAGTTGAGCCCCCAATCATCAATGTATAACTCACACACATTTTTTGGTGTCCATGAGGAAAATCTCATAAATTCCACAAAGTATTTTGAATCTAAAAATGCAGATTGAATCTTGTGAGGTTTGTTTAGGGGTAGGAATTTGGTCTGTATATTCATTATATACATATAAATCATCATTAATATTCAGTATAAAATCATTACATCTATGGTAAGTCACTATAAAGATAGCATAACAAGAGTGTGTGTGTGTTTGTGTGAATGTGTGATGGAGGAGGAGGAGGAACAGCAGGCAGGAGGGTCTGCTCTGTGGGTCAGGCCAAGAGATCTGGATGAACTGGGCCAAACACACTCACAGCAGTGAACCAGAGCAAGCAAGTGCCCGTCAAACCCAATATGCTCCCATTGGCAGTCACACATCACACACACATAAGTACATAATGACAGTCTCAGAAAAACACACACAACACAGACTAGTGTGAGATCTCCGAGAGCAGGACAGACACAGAACACGCAGTGAACTCGTCCTGTTTGCCAAACTGAGACTGTGCTAGTATAAACACACAGATGGAGCCAGAGCAAGAGCAGGAGGAAGATACAGCAGAAACAAACAATAAAAAGCTGAAATATGATCTGAGATGTGGCACGGTGGCTCAGTGGATAGCACGGTCACCTTACAGCAAGAAGGTCGCTGGTTTGTTTAGTTGGCATTTCTGTGTGGAGTTTGCATGTTCTTGCATGTTCCTCCGAGAGCTCCGGTTTCCCCGACAGTCCAAAGACATGCGCTATAGGTGAATTGGATAAACTAAATTGGCCAGAGTGCATGTGGGAGAATGAGAGTGTGTATGGGTGTTTCCCAGAACTGGGTTGCAGCTGGAAGGGCATCCGCTGTGTAAAACATATGATGGATAAGTTGGCGGTTCAATCCGCTGTGGCGACCCCAGATAAATAAAGGGACTAAGCCAAAGGAAAATGAATGAATGAATGAATGAATATAAAAAGGAAAAAAATACAAGTAATAGCATTTAAGAGTATTATTCAGTGACTCCAGGACTTTACGGGAATATTTTTTATATATATTTGCTCCCTAAATTACATATTTTACTACAGATATACCTAAAACTTTGCCATTAATTCCTGTAATCCTTGTTTTTTTATGTAAATGTTCTCTCTTTTATCTCAAGAGCCATTAGATTCACACAATTGTGAAGGAACTGATTTTTAAACAGTATTATTGTTATTATTCATTTGTAAATAATTTGTCATAATTTTCTATTTCATTTTAATTTATTGATCATCATTTTGTAAGTTATACATTATAATTTATATTTGTGTGTATATATATGGGTGCTGTGCGGTTGCTATGCACTTTCTAGATGCTTCTTCCTATGTATATATATATATATATATATATATATATATATATATATATATATATATATATATATATATATATATATATACACACACATACACACAGTTGAGGTCAGAATTATTAGCCCCCTTTTGAATTTTCCTCTTTTAAATATTTACAAAACGACGTTTCACAGCGCAAGGAAATTTTTACAGTATGTCTGATAATATTTTTTCTTCTGGAGAAAGTCTTGTTTGTTTTATTTTGGCTAAAATAAAAGCAGTTTTTTATTTTTTAAACACCATTTTATGGTCAAAGCCCGTCATTAGCCCCATTAGGCTATATTTGTTTTCGATAGTCTACAGAACAAACCATCGTTATACAATAACTTGCCTAATTACCATAACCCGCCTAGTTAACCTAATTAATCTAGTTAATCATTTAAATGTCACTTTAAGCTGTAAAGAAGTGTCTTGAAAAATATCTAGTCAAATATGATTTACTGTTACCATGGCAAAGATAAAATAAATCTCTGTAAAAAATAAACAGGGGGGCTAATAATTCTGACTTTAACTGTATATATATATATATATATATATATATATATATATAAACATACTGTCACGGATTGGCCAGGCTCTTCCACCAGCATCACGCAACGATCACCGTCACCTGAGTTTTAACCACGCACAGCTGCACCCAATCACATCCATTCACTATATAAGCACACACCTCACTTCAGTCAGTGTCCGGTCTCGTTCACACGAAGCGGACTCATAGCGAGTACCTCCTGGTAGTCACTATCACATTGATCTAATCTCTTGAACTTACCTGCTCTCTGTTTTGTTCCAGTCTGTCCAGTGTTCCCGGTGTCCTGTCTGTATTGAGTGTGTCTTCAGTCTGTCTTCCCCGCAAGCCCTCTGGTGTGTGCATTCGGTCTCCCTCAGTGTCTGTCATCCATCCTGCTCCGAAGAAGGAATATCTGCTCAACCTTACAACAGTCACATCCCCTTTGTTATCCTTATATGCTCCTCTGCTGTAATAAACATCTTTCAGTACATACTCATCTAACTTGTCCGTCTGCTTCCATAACAGAAGACCGGACCTACAACAATACAGCATGAGCACTCCCGATCCCATTCAGGAGTTGGTGGACTCCCTGAAGAGAGTTTTAATGCCAGCTACTCCACTTCCCGAAGCACCACCAGCACCGAGCACTTCTTCACCGTCCACCCACTCATCCAGTCCCATGGCTCGACCAGCGCCCTACTCTGGCGGGGCGGAGGAGTGCAATGGCTTCCTATTACAATGTTCTCTGATATTCACAATGCAACCAGATTTATACCCCACAGATCGGTCCAAAATTGCCTTCATCATCTCCCTTCTCTCTGGGTCGGCTCTCAGGTGGGCTGAGACCATCTGGCAGCAAGCTGGGCCGGTAACCAATTCCATTCATAACTTTACCACATATTTCAAGGAGGTCTTTGGTCGTACAGATGGAGAAGTAGCAGCCGGAGAACAACTATATCATCTTAAGCAGGGAGCCATGTCCACCCAGGACTATGCGCTCCGGTTTCGGACTCTGGCTGCTGCGAGTGGATGGAATGAGCGATCTCTCCTAACAACCTACCGGCTCGGGTTGGAGCCCAACCTGAGGTTACAGCTGGCAGCCCTCGACGATACCATGGGGTTGGAAAAATTCATCCAACAGTCTCTTCGATGTTCTGATCGTCTGAAGGTCTACCAGCATGATCTCCCATCCATCTCACAAGCACTCCTTCGTCCGCCAGAGCCAGTCGTCCCTCCAGAACCAGAACCTATGATTGTCGAGTCTGGTAGACTTACGATTACTGAGCGACGGAGGAGGCTGACCCGGGGTCTGTGTATGTACTGTGGTGCCGAAGGACACGTCAGGCTGGACTGTCCCATTCGTCCAGTACGTTCCTTGGTGAGTGTGTTCAATTCTCCCGTTGAAAAAATGCACCCTCTCACCACCAATGTTCAGTTAACTGCCCATTCTGTCTCTATTTCAGTCACGGCCCTCATCGACTCCGGGTCAGCCGGAAATTTCATCTCGCACGCCCTCTGTCGCCGCCTCCAGCTCCACACCGAAGCCTCGACGCACGTCTACCAGATTCAACCTATAACCACCGATATCCATTCCCAGGCACGTATCCATCGTAAATGTGAACCCGTCACCCTCAGAGTAGGGTTACTTCATAAGGAAGAAATTCAATTTCTGGTTCTGGAGGGAGCATCAATGGACATCATCTTAGGGCGCCCGTGGCTGGTGAAGCATGATCCCATCCTCTCTTGGGGCACCGGAGAAATCAAAAGATGGGGTAAAGAATGCGTCTCCAGCTGTTTTCCTGACCTACCCTTGCAGATCCAGAGACCCATAAATGTCTATGTCACGTCTGTCGAAAGTCCAGTTGAGAAACAATCCATCCAGATCCCGAAGATCTACTCCTCATACGAGGACGTATTTTGCCCCAAGAGAGCTTCCCAGCTACCTCCACATCGGCCATGGGACTGCGCCATTGACCTGCTTCCTGATGCTCCTATGCCCAGAGGTAGGATCTACCCGTTGTCCCTTCCAGAAACTAAGGCCATGGAGGAGTACATTCAGGAGGCTCTGAGTCAGGGGTATATTCGCCAGTCCACGTCACCCGCTGCTTCAAGCTTCTTCTTCGTGGCCAAGAAGGATGGAGGGCTGCGGCCATGTATAGATTACCGAGTTCTAAACCAAGGCACCATCAAGTTCAGGTACCCACTTCCTCTCGTCCCTGCGGCCCTGGAACAACTCCGATCTGCCCGGATATTCACTAAGTTGGACCTCCGCAGCGCCTACAATCTGGTACGAATACGCGAGGGGGACGAATGGAAGACGGCGTTTGTGACCCCTACTGGACACTACGAATATCTGGTCATGCCCTATGGTCTGGTCAACGCCCCCCCTCCGTATTCCAGAACTTCATACACGAAGTCCTCCGGGAGTTCCTCCATATC
>NC_079440.1:56468655-56581155 GCF_903798145.1 Danio aesculapii
GCTCAAAATAAAGGATTTACCAAATTCATCTCTGACCACACCAAACATCATTAATTAGTTCTTAGCCACACATTTTAAATGTGTCAAAACAAGCAAAATATAGCTGTATACTATACTTTTTATTTAACAAAACATATGTACAGTAATCTGTCCTGGCTAAAGGTCCCAGATCAACAGTTAACTACACATAAATGGGGAGTTAATCTCCCATTAAAGCAATGTTATTGTAAAAAATGATAATTGAACCATATTAACGCAAAAGCAGGTAAAAAAAATTAATAAATAGAAAAAATAAATAAATAAATAACCGTGTGATAATGAAAGGATGATCATACACATGGTTAATGTTGGGCCCATAAATAACCTGTTCAAAGAATGGTTAAAGCAAAAGCAACTGGCACTGCTTGCAATAAGTCAACTCTGGAAATCTTGAAAGCAGCAAGACTGTGGGTGCATGTGCATCTCTTTTTGGAGCGCACACGTTTTTAACAGTCGCGTGCATCACCTCAGCTGTTATTTTGTCAGTCTTGTTGCTTCTTAATTCTAAGATCGCCTTTGCATGCATATTGGACCATCCTTATTGTCAAACCCTGCTTTTAAGAATTATTATCCGGGAAAATTATTTTTAACCAGCCAAAGTGGCTAGTGGGAGTGTCCGTCTTACCCGCCACCGATGAAATATACCCACATTTGGCAGGTTGGCACACACACGCACGCACGCACGCACGCACGCACGCACAAAAAGTTCTGTCTGGTTCTTGAATCTGATTGGCTGATAGCCATGCAATATTCTGCAAATAACAGCACTCATCCAGCCTCTTCACCCTTCACTCTTGTGTATTACTTTCGCCCACATACAGCAACAAGCTACAGTGAGACAAATATTGCTGCTGTTGGATGACATGCACTTTTGAGGCTTTTTTAGGTGAGAATGTAGTTGTTTAGATTGCAACTATGCAGTTTATTTATAAGGATAGTGTCTATGTTAAATATTTAAAATTTCTGAGAGATGCGGCCATTAGCCTGTCTTTGAGCAAAGACTGTTGACAATGTTCATCCACAATATTGAGACAGGACCGCATAACAAGCCCTTAAAAAAAAAAAAAAAAAAAAAAACGATTTAAACGGCATAATTTCTAACTACAGCTGATCAAATCATTATTAAACAGGTAATTGATATTCTAAATCAATCTCTCTTTTTTGTATGTTGTAGTGCTGTATTTATACCATATAATTTAGTGTATTGAGCGTGAGATGGGACTCGCATATCAGGAATGGGTGTTGTGTTGGCAGAAAGAAAGAAGAAAAGCCCGCATGTGTTTAGCATTTTTCTTTAAATAAAAAAAAAAAAAACGCAAACAACAGCAGTTTGGTAGTCATTGCGCTGCTTTTTTCAGGGTTAATTATTGTGATATCCCGATTGCAACAGATAAATACTGTAGACTGTAATAGAGTAGGGAGATATGTCTCTAGACTGATGGCATTTCATGCCGTTTAGCCTCATCTTAAAATGTGTGAAAAAAAAAACACCTGTTTTGTCATCACTTTAGACATTACGCTAGAGAATCATTAAAATACTAGCTCTAAAGTGACGCTGGTGAATTAGTAACGGCTTCTGCTGTTTTGACATAAGCTGCAGATGTGAATGGCAGAATAAAGTAGTTCCTAATACAAAAGGGTTCTTAGACTGTCCGTGTTTTGATTTTTTATATGCACGATTATGTCGTTGAACTGTTGTATAAACGCAATATCACAAGAAGCAGTGCGATGTGGCTGTATATCGGCACTGGTAGGAGGCATGCATTAGTGTCACACCAGTGACAATTTACAGCCACATCGCACTGCTGATGGATAGATGTAGGGCTGCACGATTAATCAAAAAAAAAGATCATGATCTCAATTCAACCCTACCCACGATCTTAATTCAGCTTTTCTACGATTCAGCAAATTATATTTTCAAGGTCAGGAGAGAAGCATAAAAAAGCAGTCGCACAAGTCTTCACAGGAACATGAACACCTTCAAATGGCGTTAGAAAGTGTCACATACTGTATTTATAAGGTATAATTCACCCAGAAATGTCATTTCGGTCTTCATGTAATGATATTTGAGGCCGCAAAGTCACACGTGAGCTGACCACGAGCTCCTGAGAACGCATGCGCGCGCACGCAGCATGCCAATGACGGCTATTTTAGTAAACAGAACCTGCATAGGCTGTGAATAAGTAATAGTTGTGAATAATGTTCAGTTTGTTGCACAGAGCGATCGTTTGAGAGCCGCGCTGAAAGAATGATTTGCATGTATGTGTTTATCACAGTGACAACAGCCATGAGCCGCACTAGGAAGTAAAAATTAAACTGGTCACACATCATTTAAATGATCATATCGCATTGAGTTATGATTATGACAAGCATTTGATATGTTTTTTTTCTTTCATAGCGAACGCAAAGTGTTGTGCATGAAAATAAATGTTTTACAGTGTCAGTATAGCTACTGTAGCTTATATAAATGTTGAATATAATGCAAGGAGGAGTCTGATCATGACAAATGTCTGATTTTATCAGTGAAAACAAATGGTCTAATAATGATGTCAATGACAAGCACATGTCTCAAACATAATAATACAATTTTAGAATTATGAATAGTTGCATTCTGATGTCATCATTTTACTGTGAATTAACAAACAGGACATATTGAAAGTCTGTTCAAGTTCACCATAATGACTGTACAAAATTTAGCATTTTAAGCAACAGTAGACCTACACATAGACCTGATATGATTATTGATATTTTACCATATCGTCACTTTAGAATTATAAGGTTCTATCTGACATTTGTCAAAATTGAGTAAGACAACAACTTATGTTTACATTTAAAGACTTTAAAAAAAAAAAACACACACACACAACAGCAGTCGGGTAGTGATTGCGCTGCTTTTTTCAGGGTTAATTATTGTGATATCCCGATTGCAACAGAGAAATATTGTACACACATACTGTTTGCTTTATGGATTGCAAAAACTTTGAAGCTCAATATCTCAAAATCATTCAGAACGCAGACAGAACCTTATAATTTCAAGGTGACGACATGTTTGAGAATTAACAATAATAATACCCTACTAATATTACCCTTTATTTTACATCTAAAGAATCATGTGAAAGAACCGTGATCTTGATTTTAAGCAAAAAAAAAGAATCGTGATTCACATTTTAGCCAGAATCGTGCAGCCCTAGATGGGTGGACGGACAGAATCCTAGATGGATTACACTGCCCAGCACTAATAAATGCTAAAAACAAACAGCAGAATAAATGTTGAAGATTTGCTGTGAATAGTTTTCTTATTTCAAAATCTAATAAATACCCTGATAGTTAATGATTAAACAATACCACACACTAGGGCTGTGCAATTAATCGAAAATTCAGCTTCGATTTTGGCTTCTAAAGATTCTGAAAAGTCATTAATCGAGATAACGATTGCATCATATACCGCCCCCTTTCCAGTTGTACACATTTGTTGCTCTGCAAAACGCAGCTTCACATAAAAATTACTAAAAGCATGTGCTGCAATGTAATGTCTGCAGCACGGGATGCGCATCATTCATTGATGTACATTTGAATCATTCATGTTTTTAAAAGTACGAATGAGACCGCATGCTGTATGATTTTAAAAAGGAGGCGTGACACCTAACCCCACCCCTAAACCCAACCGTCATTGGGGGATGAGCAAATCGTAAGAAAATGTACAAATTAGATCGTACAAATTCATACGAATCAGCCACTAAATCAAAAAGTTACGAATTGCCATGAGATTGTGTTGGCTTGCCCGCTCAGCCTCAGAGACTAGCACAGCACACACATCTAAAGTCATCTTAACGTGACTGCTTGAATGGTCAAATACATGCATATACAAGTCAAAATGCGGTGTTTAGTGATTATTCATGTTAACCCTCATTTGTGTAATAAACAAAGTTGAAAATCAAAAGGCATGTGAAAGAGAAACCATTAATCAGAACCTCAAGCCTACTGCTCTTAAAGTGACAGCGCGCAATATTCCTGCTGCAGACTGTTTTATCATTAAAATCAAACAACAAAAAGGACAAAAATCACTCACTGCTCTTGACTGAAGTACTTTTGTAGCTATAATTAATGTTTTTTTTTCTTACAGTGAAGATGCTTAAAGCACAGTTTGTTTCATATTTTTATTCTATTGTATTTATTTCCCTTTTCTTATTTACAGAGAGGAAAATAACTGTATATCAGAAATCAGAATCAGAAAGAGCTTTATTGCCAGGTATGTTCACACATACGAGGAATTTGTTTTGGTGACAGAGCTTCTACAGTGCAACAGAATTACAGAGACAGGATTAAAAACAGATAATAAATATATATATATTTTTTTAAATACAAGTAGTGAATGCAAATATACAAATTGACAAGTGTGTGTACGTGTTTATTACTATATACAACGTTATATGTGCAGCTGTTATGTGCAAATTGGCATGTAAAGTATGTTGTTAAATAAGTGTATATGTGTATAAAAAGTGTATAGCAAGTAGTGATGTTGGTTCCGCAATTATTATCATCAAGTGTTCATGAGATGGATTGCCTGAGGGAAGAAACTGTTTCTGTGTCGGGCTGTTCTGGTGCGCAGTGCTCTGTAGTGTCGACCAGAAGGTAACCGTTCAAAGAGGGCAGTGTGCTGGGTGTGAGGGGTCCAGAGTGATTTTGGCAGCCCTTCTGCTCGCTCTGGATAAGTACAGTTCTTGGGGAGTAGGAAGGGTTGTACCAGTGATTCGCTCAGCAGTCCGAACTATTCGACGTAGTCTTTGGAGGTCGTGTTTAGTAGCTGAGCTAAACCAGACAGTTATTGATGTGCAGATGACTGATTCAATGATGGAGGTGTAGAACTGTTTCAGCAGCTCCTTTGGGAGGTTAAACTTCCTCAGCTGACGAAGAAAGTACAGCCTCTGTTGAGCTTTTTTGACAATGGAGTCAATGTGAGTGTCCCACTTCAGGTCCTGAGAGATGTTGCTGCCCAGGAACCTGAATGACTCCACTGCTGCCACAATGCTGTCCATGATGCTCAGTGGGAGGAGAGCAGGGGGGTTTCTCCCACATATACAGCTGAAGTCAGAAATTGGGGGGAAATGTCACTAATAATTCAGGAGGACTAATAATTCTGTTTAACTTTTCTTTTAGCTTAAAGTGCAATTCAAAAAAAAGGCTTAAAGGTAATTAGGCAGGTCATTGATAATAGTAGTTTCTTCTGCAGACAATGAAAAAAGTATTGGTTAAGGGGGCTAATAATATTGATCTTAAAATAGGTTTCACAACATTTAAACCTGCTTTTATTCTAGCCAAAATAAAACTATTTTCTCCAGAAGAAAAAATATTATAGGAAATACTGCAAAAAAATTGCTCTGTTAAACAATTAAAAATATATATATAATAATTGACTTCAACTAATAATAGTTTTGAATAATCGTGATTACAATCATGACCAAAATAATCATGATTATGATTTTTCCCCATAATCGAGCAGCCCTACCACACACACACACACAAACACACACACACAAACAATAATTCTCCAGAATCCAAAACATGTTCTGAAATCAAGCAAACACACAAAATGCTCTGAAGTCAAATAAACAGCCTTAAGAAAAAGAAATCAAATATAAACATTTAACCTAAACCTTTCAAATATAAAATACAACACGCTCCAAAAACAATCAAGCAATATTATGAAATAAATACCTGCATACTTCCCTACTACTACAGTATAGGTGAAAAATGTGACAATAATTAAGTCTGAATTTAAAGAGCAAGCAAATGTACTATGACATGGTAATTACACTACATCCACTGCATTCATACGACACAGAATGCACTTTATGAATACACTTATGTTTTATTCAAAATAAATATTCAAGAGATTCAGCCGATCAGTACATACAAATCAAATCAGCAATATATAAGCCTACTTCTAAACCCAGTACATACTGAAAATAGCCAACTGAAGCGTACTCTAAACATTGTGATGGAGTATTCAGCTGTTCGTCCCCTACACAGGGGTCACGTCAGTGTGCGCAGATGAAGGGCACTCGAATGTTTCCACTTGAACATTTCAATCACAACCTCAGCTCTGACTGTGGTTCTCCAAGCATGCTAATCTACACTCTGATTGGCGAGACGTTTGCCATCAAACTGAGATAGTAATTAAAAGGGAACAAGTTTAATTGTGTGGAAATAAAGTCACACCTAGTCAGTTCGGAAATATATCACTGGCAGGAAGGGTGTAGGTCTATCTGTAATTCACAAAGACAGCTGTGTGTGTGTGTGTGTGTGTGTGTGTGTGTGTGTGTGTAAAAATTACACTATTTTTATATTGATTAATCTATCAAAGCGACACGGTGGCTCAGTGGTTAGCACTATCACCCAACAGCAAGGAGGTTGCTGGTTCGAGTCCCAGCTGGGTCAGTTGGCATTTCTGTGTGGAGTTTGCATGTTCTCCCAGTGTTCACGTCATCACGTGGTTTACTCCGGGTGCTCCGGTTTCCCCCATAGTCCAAAGACATGCGCTATAGGGGAACTGAAGAAACTAAACTGGCCGTAGTGTATGTGTGTGCATTTGAGAGTGTATGGGTGTTTCCCAGTACTGGGTTGTGGAAGGGCATCCACTGCATAAAACATATGCTGGATAAGTTGGCGGTTCATTCCGCTGTGGCGACCCCTGATGAACAAAGGGACTAAAGGAAAATGAATGAATGAATTTATCGATTATTCAACTAATCTAAACGAGTGTTTCTATATTAGTAATCAAATGAGAAATTGCCCCATCCATTTTCAGATGAAATTTGGGATGTAACATTAGGGGGGGAAAAAAACACGGATGCAAACACCAAAATTCACATGAACTAATTAATTCTTGAAATAAGGGTAAATGTAGATGATTTACATCTGTGAAATATCTCTATACAGCCCTAGTATGTATACTGCTGTTCAAGAGCTTGGGCTGTTTATCAAAAATTCATTTAAATTACCACGTACTTAAAAACAAAACTAGATAAAATAATTGATGATGGACCATTGAATTAATAGATAAGATGCCAGGTGTGCATCATTCACCAATGATTCAATGGACTGGAGTCAGTTATACTACTTCTACTAAACAAGCTTCTAAATCTTGTTTTAATCTAAAGCCTAAATAATTGTTTACAGAATTTGATCAAATAATATTAAAAAGAAATTGAAAATAAGATTAGAAATAAATTAAATAGCTTTTAAGTTAAATTATTTTACTGAAAAAAAAAAAAAAAAAAGTTAGAGCAGCACTCTCAAATTTGAGGTCGCTCATTCGAGTCCCAGCTGGGTCAGTTGCCAATTGTGTGTGGAGTTTGCATGTTCTACCCGTGTTGGCGTGGGTTTCCTCCAGGTGCTCTGATTTCCCTTACTGTCCAAAGACATGCGCTATAGGTAAACTGAATAAGCTAAATTGGCCATAGGGTGTGAGAATGTCAATGTATGGGTGTTTCCCACTACTGGGTTGCAGCTAGAGGGGCATCTGCTGCTTATAACTGTAACGAGAGGTCTGAGACAGTATTAGGATCCATATACAGAAGTTTTATTAAAGGGTTTAGGCAGAGACATCACTGAGTAAACAGGTGGAAAGTCGGCAACACATAAGCATTCCAATCCAGTCAACAAACATAGGGGCAAATCCAGACGACGTAGTGAGAGTGCAGGCAGAGGTTCAGTATAACAACAAACAGTCCAAAACAGAGCAAGAGGGCAAAGACAGATAACGTACTTGATCAAGGCAGGCAGGGTCATACACAGGCAGGCAGTCATGAAAGTCTCTTGGAAAATGCTTGGTAGTGCAGGTAGACTGGCAATACTTCAAAGAAGCATGGCCTTAGCTCTCACTGAAATACTACACAAACAGGAAGTGACTGCAGAGGGAGCAGAGCTGAGTCAGTAGTCGGGCGAGGGCTCCCTCTGCTGGCGTGGCGTTACAAAAACATTAGCTGGAATAGCTGGCGAATTATTCCCCTGTGGAGACCCCTGATGAATAAGGGACTAAGCCGAAAGAAAATGAATGAATGAACACCAGTAGTCAGTAAACAAACAAAAAAAAGATACTATTAAAAGACAAGTACCCCAAAATCCACATAATAAACACTCCAAAATAATATATAATTAATGGTAGAGCTTGAATACCAAGTGCATCACAAAAACTAATTACATTCCAAAACAGTAAACACCTAGTTTAAAATAAACCCTGCAGGCACACAACATCAGGTTAAATTTGACCAAAATTCAATGTCTAGTCAGTGTCTAAGTGCAACGTTATTTTGATGTCCAATAACGACGTCAAATGACGTTGATATTTGGTTGATTTTAGGTTGTGTTGGAGTGACCAAAATTCAACATCGAACCAACATCTTAATCCAACGTCATATTGACGCCAAATACTGACACTTATTCATCAGGTATGGCAATCAAAATTCAATGTCCGATAGACATCATAGAGGTAGCTTCGACACAACATCAAGCCATTAACGTTGATATTTGGTCGTTTTTAGGTTGCACTGGAAAGTGACCAAAATCAACACTGATGTCTGTCTGACGTTGAGTTCTGACATCAACACGATATTCATTTCCACCCAAAATGCAACATCCCACCAATGTTGAAGTCCTGTGCCTGCTGGAAAGCAATATTTCAAAATATTATGGTCTTATTATATATATATATATATATATATATATATATATATATATATATATATATATATATATATATATATATATATATATATATATATATATATATATATATATATATATATATATATATATATATATATATATATATATATATATATGTCAAAAAAAAGCTTTCAAAAGTATTCTTAAAATCCCAAACTGTGGACTGCAGTGTGCATATCGCATAATTCTGTAAAAGGCAAACAGGGAAGAAATATTTCATGTCTCATCATAAGCTAATTTTAATTCTGAATAAACCTGTTTGTATCATATCACACAATTTTTGAAGGAATCTTTTTAATAAATTCATTTATAAATGAACAACAACAGCTAAAGTCAGACGTACCGAGCCCTGAAACATTAATCTGCATCAGAACAATTCGATAGCAAACAAAAGTAAAGCCTAATTTCAACTGAGCTTCAGCAGCGGGTTTGTTCATAAATGGAATTTTAAAAGGTGAAATGAAAAGAGGCCGATGAATGACAAGGATAATCTCCATTGTGGATGCTTGTTGGCTGTATGGTTGGTTTCTCTTGTGTAAAGGCACGACATGACCATCTGTCTGCTTACAGTGAACTCTGTACTGTAGATAATGAGAGTTAGCCATGCAGTCAGAGATTATCAATCTGCGTTACATTAAGTCGTTCCACATTCATCTGCATCTCTGCCGGGATCTGCGGCAGACATGAGACTGCTTCTTTAATAGACAACAATGGCAACTATTATGACTATTAGAAAAAATTAAAAAATAAATAAAGTTACTATAAAGAAAATTAAAATAAATATGGATATAAACTAAATAGAAATATTTTTATTAATTAATAAAAATTGGCAAAAGACCATAATACTACTAAAGCGTCAACAAAAATGACAATGAAAAAAATATATAAAAATGAAATGTGTAAATAAAAGGTGAAGACCTAATGGATTAAGAGCAAGACCGTTAAACTTTTACTATGATATTAATATGGTACTGCAGTGGCCCAGTCTGTGGATAAATTGGTACCAGGCCGCACAAAGTAATCATTAATTTTTTCTGTTTTATTTATTACCATAGTCTGAACGATCTTTTATTTTGAAAAATCTTTTCCTTTATTATATCTCAGTCACTTGAGCGCCCAAATTCAACCCACAAGCAGCAAAATGAGTAAAGCTGCGTCGCAAATGGCACACTGTACACTATGCGGAAATCCAAACCTTTTCCCTGATAATGTTTGACGGTTGCCAAATTAGTAAAATAAATGACCAAACTACCAAATAATACCTGCCATGAGTATATCCTCATTCATCATCGGGAGCGCTTTAAATCACTCTTGTAGGAGAATTTTAACTTTCACAATCCAAAATAAATGTAATCCAACATTAAACCCCTATACTCTTTTTCAAAGGACATCCTGGAATTTTTTTTACAACCACAGAAAGTCAGGAGCTCAGTTTAACGTATCATCTGAAATATGAGTTGGATAGGAAAGGAAAAAAAAAGCTTAAGTTCTTGTTTAAGGAAAACTTTTAAAACAGATATTAACAACAGAAGCGGGTCGCACACCACATGCCACTCGGCGCACACAACAGTCAGAAGTATCGCACACCAGACACCCACATGCGCATGTTGTTTAAAATGAAACTATTCAGATGGCGCTCTGTGTTGCTCCAGAAATAGGAAGTGTCCTGAGAGGTAGCTGTGCGCAGTGGACAATTTAGAATTCTAAAATGCATACAGTTTAATACCGCTATAGGCTCATTCTGAAAACATAACCCTATTTACGTATATACAGAGATTGCGAATTATGTAGCCAGAGCTACGTATGGTTAAAATAAAATAATAAACAATAAAATAAAATGTGGTAATGTGGAAAATGTGAAAATGTGGTAAAATCTGAAAATGCGGTAAAAATCAGTTGAGGGCTTTTCTTTTACTGGATTGCTTTTTAAAATACTGCTGTTTAGGGAAGTGGGTGGGCGCTGGTCAATCGGTGCTTTTTTTTTTTTTTTTTTTTAACACTATTGGTTGGGTTTAGGGAAGGAGGGGAGTGGGTTAGTCAATCGGTCAGTCAGTCAGTAGCGGCCTCTGGTGGATTTATGTGAGAACAGCAGGTGTGAATGGCATTCGCGAGAGAACTTCGAGATCTGAAAAAGCGTACACAGTGAAAACAAAAACAGCAAAAAAAATAAAAAATAAAAAACTCCTGGGACGTATTTTGCTCTCTCCAGAAATGTATATTGGAGTACATAATCAGAATGACCTGGGTTGGATATTAATGTCATACTGAATAATACTTGGAGAACAATATAGCATTACCATGGTACAAATGTTGTTATTGTTATGTAATTAAATGTAAATAATGATAAAAAAAAATAAAAATTCACTTTTAAATTAGTATTTAAAAATACTAAGGTTACCATGGCAACATTGAAATAACATGAACAAAGTGTGTAGCATGTACATGTAGTTTTTTTGTAGTGTGCAGCACATGTGAGTGTGTAGTTGTTCATAGCTTGTGTTGTGTGTGTCTGCGCTGCTGTGCTCTGCTGGACGGAGTCGTGTCATTAGTCACAGCCTCTCCCTCTCATTAACTCAGCCGGTCGCTATGGCAGCCACACAAAGGCCGTCCCCTTGCCGCCTGCACAGGGAGGGTGACAGGCCAATTAGAACAGGGCCACTGACACACTGTGATTACCTCTACACACAGAGGACAAGCAGACTGAGCCTAACAGACCAGCGCAAGGTGGACCACGTGCAAGACCAGACATGTGCCGATATTCAGCAATACAACATGTAAGGAATACCTGATAACAGGCTGTTGAATTATTAAAAAATAAGTGCACACCTTAGATGAGGTCAAAGGGGATCCAAAGGGGAGTCAGTTATAATACAGTTACCACATCTAAAGACACTGAAGTCGTATTTCAAGTAGAGCTGCACAATATATTGATTTAGCATTGATATCAGCATCTGTGCGTCTGCAATAATGTTGAGTTTATATGTTGCTATTATTATTTGAGCAAGAGCCATAACTCCGAAAACATAAGATGGATTTTAACAGAGTGAAAGTTTATCATCTGCATGTTTTAAGGCCACAAGAAATTTGTATTTTATTACATTTGTAACTTTATTAAAGATTTATTTTATTTAACTTGATACAATGAAGATTAAACCTGAATATCGACTCCCCAGAAAACCATAAAGCCCTGTTATTTAGCCGTTTTTCTTTGCTCTATTGTATTCATCTATCCTTTAAAATTGTTTTTTTTATATTTTTATGCATGATTCACACACAGATTTATCCCAATTCAGTCTGTATTGATGGATTTTTTCCAAATACACTACCTGACAAAACTCTTGTCGCCTATCAAAGTTTTAGGACCAACAAATAATAACTTGACTTCTAGTTGATCGTTTAGTATCTGAAGTGGCTTATATGAAAAGGCAAAGGCCGCTCGACTATGCTTATTTTACCAAAATAAAATATGATCATGCCTTGATTTTTAATGATTTAATTAGGACAGTAAGGCCTTACTTTGCTTAGACAAAAGTCTTGTTACTTAAAAGAAATAATGTACACTCTCAGAAATAAAAAAGGTACACGAGCCGTCACTGGATAGGTACCTTTTTAAAAAGGTACACATTTGTACTTAAAGGGACCATATTGGTACCATAAAATTATACATTAGTACCTACAAATTTTAAGGAGGAACACTTTTGTACTTTTAGGTACTAATAATGTACCCTTGAGGTATTAATATGGACCTTTAAGTTACAAACTTGTACCTTTTGAAAAAGTACCACACCAGTGACAGATCGCGTACCTTTATTTCTGAGAGTATACAAAATATAAAGTCATGGTGCAGTGGAATCAATATTAATATTGTGTATGACTCCCATGAGCTTGGAGGACTGCATCCATACATCTCTGCAATGACTCAAGTCACTTATTAATAAAGTTATCTGGAACGGCAAAGAAAAAGCGTTCTTGCAGGACTCCCAGAGTTCATCGAGATTCTTTGGATTCATCTTCAATGCCTCCTCCCTAATCTTACCCCAGACATGCTCAATAATGTTCATGTCTGGTGACTGGGCTGACTAATCCTGGAGCACCTTGACCTTCTTCTCATACTTCAGCCTCCACATCAAAGATCCTGAAAGCAAAGGAGCGCTATCCTGCTGAAGAATTTGTCCTCTCCAGTGGTTTGTAATGTAATGGGCAGCACAAATGTCTTGATACCTCAGGCTGTTGATGTTGCCATCCACTCTGCAGATCTCTCGCATGCCCCATACTGGGGTTCCAATAGGTCTTCTATACGGTGGCCGGGAAGTGCAAAAAAATGTTATAAAGTGTGAAACACTTTTACGAAGCAGGAGACATTTTTACTCATCATAAGACACAATTACATTGGAAAAACAATTTTACCAAGGACGAAACAAATTTACATTCTAGAAAATTTACAATTCCAGGGAAAGTTTGTGACTTTGTAGACACAGGTTAACATGAGTGAAAGACACAGGTTAACATGAGTCTGCAACTATAAAAATCATGGTTTGACCAACTGTGATAAAACATCGTTTTGTCATTTAGATCAATTCTGAGAAAATATCAGCTCGAGTATGTAGAAACGTGTTAACTTGTTTCCATGTACTTGCGTTTACATAAGTCCACAACCTAAGCACGACATATATTGACTGATCAAGAAATCAAAACCAGCCTCAACATGTACTCTGGAATAGCTCAGTTAGATGGGTCGATAGACACGTGTGCTGAACCTATTGACTTCAATTCGAAGCCCGTTGATGATGACATGTAAATTATATTTATTTCTGTTATATATTGTTCTGCCACAGAAATATTAAAATAAATAATGTGTACAATGACACTACGCCTGACCGATACTTTTTTTAAAACGCTTAAATAGTTGTGAGAATCGATATATTTTGCAATTCATTTAAAGGGATAGTTCACCCAAAAATACAAATTTACTCAATTAATCTTCCTCAAGTTATCAAAGTAAGGTTTGTCACTTCCACCACATGTACAGGCCATACAGAGAATTGACATTGTGTTAGGTGCATAACAGATAATATCAACACAAAAAGAAGAATTAAAAAAAAAAAAATTACAATAAATACAATTACATAAATTCTAAAATAGTAACACTTTACAATAAGGTTAATTAGGTAATGCATTTACTAACATGAACACCACGTATACAGCATTTATTAATCATAATTGAACATTTACTAATGCATTATTAACATTCAAGTTCATGCTTGTTAATATTAGTTAATGCGCCGTGAATTAACATGAACTAACAATAAAATACTGTATTTTCATTAACTAACGTTAACTAACATGAGCAAATACTGTAGTAAATGTATTGTTCATTGTTTGTTCATGTTAGTAAATGCATTAATTAACATTAATGAACCTTACTGTAAAGTGTGACCTCTAAAATATATACAAGTAAAAATAAAAATTGTATACAATACAATACAATTAAGGGCACATAGCAAGAGATGCAAACCAGAGTTGTGCAGATGCAAACAGTATATAGTGCAAAAAGCTTGTCAATATGATAAAGTGACTGTCTTAATTATATACAGTGCTCAGCATACACCCCTCACAAATGTATCTTTTAAAATTTACAATTTTAATAGGAAGCTACACTATATTATATTTGTGCATATACATTAGATTAGTCCGTACTGAAGCCAAATCTGGAGCTTATCTAACAAAATAACTTACGATAACAGTCCAAAAAACTAGTACACCCAAATTTATGTCATAGAAAAATATTAAATACAAATTAAAAAGGAGGGGGGAAAAAATAAGTAAAAAAATTTAGTTGAAATTTAGCTTGAATTTAATTGTACTATCTTTCCATTTCTCAAGATGCTTGGTGACAAAAATTTTATTTTAATAAATAAATCTGTTTAATATATCTTATTTAAATGCACCAAAATACATTTCCTATATTCACTGAGAAATGGATAAAAATATTCGTTTTCAAAATGGGGTGTACTCAATTATGCTGAGCATTGTACACTTAGTTTTAAAATCAAATGTTGTTGTGCTTCTCATACCTGGCTGGCAAGGGCATAGATTTGGCATGCACAGAGGGGACGTGTCCCCACCAATATCTGAAATTTCCCTACCAATAAATCGACTTTAAAATAAAGTAATGCTCAGTCAACTCTTATCCTACATGTGCACCAATTCAAGTTCACTACGAGTTCATCGTAATACTATTAAAGGCAGTGTAATTAAATCAATTTAGTTTTTATTTTGGCTTCCATGATTATAAAATAATAATAAAATCGGGAGAAAACAGTTAAATTGCATTATGCATCTTTCTACATTCATACGTCCTCACAGCCTGACTGCAGTAAAATCATGTAACTTTTGAAGCATGGGGTGTGGTTGTTTACTTGTATCAAGTGTTTATTGTTTTTGAAAGTGCGAAACCGAATTTGTGCTGTTCATTGCATGTGCTCAAGGGATGCGTGACCCCACCAATGTGTAGACTAGAGCAAATCTATGCCCTTGCTGGCTGGTTTGGTTCATGTGTGGGAAATCTATACTTCTTGCTACAGTATATGGCCAAAAACAAAAAAAAGGACAAGTGTTTGAGCTTCAATCATGTAATAATTGAATAATCCAGTGATTCCACTTTTAACATGGATGAGATCCTGCAATGCACTGGAACTAGCTTAAAGAACAAACAAATTTAAAAATATAAATAAATCAAATAAAATGTTGACCTTGACTTGAAAATATCATTTCTCTTGCACAAATGCTTCATATTTTTAAAATCACCCACACTACAAAATAAATGCAAATTATTAATAACTCTGATTATTCTAATGCATCCTGAACAAAAGCAAGACAAATATCAACTCAATTGCAATTAAATCTTAAGGGGTTTAAAGTTGTGCTGTGATTACATGCCGCTTTCAAAAATACTAATTTAATAAAAATACAAAAAACAAATCTGACTAAAAACTGGAAAAGTTCATGCATATGTATGCACACTTTCAGCAAATTAATGATGTAATTAAGTCAAGAACATTTGACTTATTTGTAAAAGAGTAATCCCGAAAAAGCCATTCTGTACTGTAATGTTAGCGTGACATGTCTACTAGTGAATCGAGTGTCCCAATTGCCCTGCACAATTGCTGTAGGGGATTTGCCCAACAACTTCCCACTTCCAGTTAGCCTAGATAATAAACCAGCCTTAACCACAAAGAACAAAAATACAGCACTGCCCCAGTGATTATACTGCCCTCATGACCTTACAAGTCTGTCTGTAACAGCTCAGTATGTACATGTACACTAGTGCCCTTGCTACATATTAGCAGGAACATAATTAGACGTTCAAAGTACATGCATTAGTCTCTAAGGCCTAGTTCAGCAAGCACAGTGAATTCTTAAATACCTGCCCTGATAAGTACCATAATTCAGTTTATTTTTCTTGGGAAAAGCAATGCATGTTAAGAATACAAATAGCTTTGGCTTTCTGTGTTCTGATTTCCTTATGTTGTGCTGTCTAACAAGGTCACTTAAGTCACCTTAGATGACCTGAGGGGAAGTAAATTAACAGCAAATTTTATTCAATTTAACCCAAATTTCCATTCATGCATTCATTCATTCATTCAGCACATTTCAAAAACAACCCAGGGTTGGCCGGATAGGATGACCGACCCCCCTAATTAACGCTTGATCCCCGCTGAAGGATGTCAAAACAAGATGTTTGGGGGTCAGTCCTTTACCGAGAAATATTTAACTCTCATATGCATTTTAAAGAGTAATATTAATAATTAAAATAATAATGGCATTACGGTAGCACAGTGGGTAGCACAATCGCCTCACAGCAAGAAGATCGCTGGTTCAAGTCTCAGCTGGGTCAGTTAGCATTTCTGTGTGGAGTTTGCATGTTGTCCCTGTGTTGGCATGGATTTTCTCCGGGTGCTCCAGTTTCCCCCACAAGTCCAAAGACATGCGCATGTCGTTGGACTTGTAGGGGAAATTGGAGCAACCGGAGAAAATCCATGCCAACACAGGGACAACATGCAAACTCCACACAGAAATGGAAGTATAGGTGAACTGGGTAAGCTAAATTGTCCATAGTGTATGAGTGTGAATGTTTATGGATGTTTACCAGTGATGAGTTGTAGCTGGAAGGGCATACGTTGCGTAAAACATTTGCTGGATAAGTTGGTGGTTCATTCCACTGTGGCAACCCTTGATTAATAAAGGGACTAAAGGGAAATAAAATGAATGAAAAACAGATAATATAAAGATACATTTGACCACCCCTATAATGGATCAAACCATTGTGAATGCATAATCCAGCCAATCAGTCTATTTGAGGAAAAAGTCTGAAGACTTTTGGAAGATCTGGATCACCGATAGACTGTGTTCACAAGACTTATTTTCAGGTTAAATGTAGATTCCAACAACTACTTTACAAAGTCTGACCTGCAGTAACATCTGAAATGGCTAATCAGAAAATACTGTAGTTCAGAATACACTAAATATCCCTCAAAATGCTAAAAACGTAAATACTACATTATAGAAACGACATGTAATTAAAAATAAATGCATAAATGACTGAAGCATGTAATACAGAAACTATCCTACAAATGTTAAAATGTTAGAAACTTGTTACTATTGACTTCAATGGAAGTTACATTTTTCAGAATATCTTTTGTGTTCAACAGAAAACTCGTAAAGGTCTGAAACGAGTCGGTACATCATTTTTGGGTGATCTCTAAGTTTTAATCTAAAATGTATTTGTAGTTTTCTACACTATACTCTCACCCACCACTTTAGGTACATCTGTCCAACTGCTTGTTAACGCAAATTTCTAATTAACCAATCACATGGCAGCAGATCGATGCATTTAGACATGTAGACATGGTCAAGATGATCTGCTGCAGGTCAAACTGAGCATCAGAATGAGGAAGAAAGGTGATTTAAGTGACTTTGAACATGACATGATTGTTGGTGCCAGACAGGCTGGTCTGAGTATTTCAGAAACTGCTGATCTACTGGGATTTTCACGCACAACCATCTCTAGGGTTTACAGAGAATGTTGATTGTTGATGCCAGAGGTCAGAGAATAATTGCCAGACTGGTTCGAGCTTGTAGAAAGGCAACAGTAAATACAGTCAAATAACCACTAGTTACAGCTGAGGTCTGCAGAAGAGCATCTCTGAATGAAATCAATAAAATACTGTATTTTCATTAACTAACGTTAACTAACATGAGCAAATACTGTAGTAAATGTATTGTTCATTGTTTGTTCATGTTAGTAAATGCATTAATTAACATTAACTAATGAAACTTATTATAAAGTGTGACCTCTAAAATATATACATGTAAAAATAAAAATTGTATACAATTACAATTTAGGGCACATAGCAAGAGTTGTGCAGATGCAAACAGTATATAGTGCAAAAAGCTAGT
The DNA here is from genome assembly GCF_903798145.1 of Danio aesculapii. Taxonomy (NCBI): domain Eukaryota; kingdom Metazoa; phylum Chordata; class Actinopteri; order Cypriniformes; family Danionidae; genus Danio; species Danio aesculapii. Next base: position 56,486,881 of record NC_079440.1, read on the forward strand.
AAATATGATAAAGTGACTGTCTTAATTATATACAGTGCTCAGCATACACCCCTCACAATTATATCTTTTAAATTAAACATTTTAATAGGAAGCTATATTATATTTGTGCATATACATTAGATTAGTCAGTACTGAAGCCAAATCTGGAGCTTATCTAACAAAATAACTTACGATAACGGTCCAAAAAAAACTAAAACACCCAAATTTATGTCATAGAAAAATATTAAATACAAATTAAAAAGGAGGCGGGGAAAAAATAAGTTTAGTTGAAATTTGACCACAACCATCTCTAGGGTTTACAGAGAATGTTGATTGTTGATGCCAGAGGTCAGAGAATAATTGCCAGACTGGTTCGAGCTTGTAGAAAGGCAACAGTAAATACAGTCAAATAACCACTAGTTACAGCTGAGGTCTGCAGAAGAGCATCTCTGAATCCACAACACCTCAAACCTTGAGGCAGATGGGCTACAGCAGCAGAAGACCACACTGGGTTCCACTCCTGTCAGCTAAGAACAGGAAACTGAGGCTACAATTCACACAGGCTCACCAAAATTTGACAATTGAAGATTGGAAAAATGTTGCCTGGTCTGAAGAGGCTCAATTTCTGCTGCGACATTCGGATGGTAGGGTCAGAATTTGGCGTGAACGACATGAAAGCATGGATCCATCCTGCCTTGTATCAACAGTCCAGGCTGGTGGTGGTGGTGGTGTAATAGTGTGGGGGATATTTCTTGGCACACTTTGGGTCCATTAGTTTCAATTGAGCATCGTGTCAACACCACAGCCTACCCGAGTATTGTTGCTGACATGACTGAGTTCACTGTACTCAAATGGCCTCCAGTTCTTGTCATAATTTGTTACCATTTCTAAACTATAGCAAATAAAACTATGATAATGTGAGATGCTGAATGCGTCTGAATATTTTTGGGTTTGATTGTACATGACCAAAATAGATTTCTAAGTACATATAAACTTTGCATCACATTGTTTTATGGTTCTCAGTTCCTATAAAGATGGAGATGGGAGTGCATGAGTGCGTAATGGTCTCAGTGACTTGCTTTCATGTGCTAATATGCAGACTGCCTGTCTGCACACTAAATGACTAAAGAGGGTGAGAAATGAGATATGGAGAGTTATTGGAGTTCAAAGTGATGAGCAGATGCCTGCATTATGATAGCATTAGTTGTCAGCTATAATCTACCTTATGCTGCTGTCCTGGTGCATCTACGGTAGTACAACAGGCACAATCAAAGTAATGTTATGATCTCACAAGTACAAAGACGGCCTATGGGTCAGCGCATGGATCAAATCAACCAGTAATTATATTAATATATTAAGACATTCATTTCATGCAACCTTTCAAGCTTCCACTGTATGAAGTGAACTCAAAACTCGACTGATTTAGGCTGAAATTATTCGGAGTATATTTAAACTGGCAGATGTAGAGTTCCCAGCATTCTTTGCATCAGAGTTTAAAATGAAAAGTAAATGCTAAAATTTAGTTTTATTGTGTCCGTTTTGCACAGGATTAGCATAGCGATTAGTCTTTTAGTCTATTAGCATACTTTAGTCTTTAATGTTGTACTACGTTGGAAGGTTTTGGTTATGTTGAAATTTGTAAGGTTACCTTTGTGGTAAAGAGTAGATTCTGTGGATGGGTTGAGGATAGGATTAAAATAAAATAAATAAATAAATAAATAAATAAATAAATAAAGTAAAAATTAAAAAAATAAAAAAAATTTAACGAAAATAAACAAAAATACAAAATTAAAATAATTAATAAATAAATAAAAATATAAGCAGCATGCATGATCCACAATGGGAATGATAATTATAGCCTCCTCTAAAACTTGAACTTATTATGAACGAACAGTGGCGACGCAGTGGCGCAGTAGGTAATGCTGTCGCCTCACAGCAAGAAGGTCGCTGGGTCAGTTGGCTTTTCTGTGTGGAGTTTGCATATTCTCCCCGAGTTCGCGTGGGTTTCCTCCAAGTGCTCCGGTTTCCCCCACAGTCCAAAGACATGCGCTTTAGGTGAATTGGGTAAACAAAATTGACCGTAGTGTATAAGTATGGGTGAATGTGAGAGTGTATGGGTGTTTCCCTGTACTGGGTTGCTCCGGTTTCCCCTACAATCCAAAAGACATGCGGTACAGGTGAATTGGGCAGGCAAAATTTTCCGTAGTGAATGAGTGTGTGTAGATGTTTCCCAGAGATGGGTTGTGGCTAGAAGGGCATCCGCAGTGTAAAAACGTGCTAGATAAGTTGGCGGTTCATTCCGCTGTGGCGACCCTGGATTAATAAAGGGACTAAGCCGAAAAGAAAACGAATAAATTTATGAAACAATGTATGTATTATAGAACACACACTTTGTTTACATTGTGCTGCCTGCCTTCTGACCTATTGCCTGTTATTTCGACTACAACTCTGGATTGCCCATACACTTCTGTTTGTTCTTGTATTGACCATTTCCTGACCATTCTGTTTAATAAAACCTGTATAAGGACTCCGTTGTTCAGTGCCAATTCACTTTACACAATTCCTTTACTTTTTAAATGGAAGATACTTTAAGTTCAATGAAAACAGCACTATTTATGTTTAAAGCTAGGACTAAATTACTTCTGAAACAAGTATACAAAAACATTGAAGACAGACAAGCGGGGTATAATCCGAGAGAAGAACAAAATCTTAGAAGGTTGAAAACAAGGAGACCTTTAAAATAAGTGTATTTCTGTATTTAGAGTGAAATTATCGAAAAGACTCCGGATAATGTCAGGATATTAATCGATATAATAAAGTTGTATAAATATATTAAAAGGAATAATGATTAATAGAGATGATTGAAAAAAGAATAAAAGGAGAAAGGTATGATGAAATTTTAACTAATGGCTGTTTGCAAAACTATTTATTTTACTGAGTCTATATTATAAAATGTAAATGTACAAATGGAATCAAACCTATATGTCAAAGATGCCAAAATGATAAATACGTCTCATGTAAAGCTCACATGTCTCATGTAAAAGGAAAGAGAAGTAAAAGAAGAAGTTGGTGGGGAAAATAAGCTTGTGTGTCATCCCACTCCATTTCAACCATATTGAAATGTATTTTGTTTAAGTGAAGTTTTCAAACTAATTTCGAGAGGAGCACGTGATATGATTGACCGCAGCTGGCCACTCATTTACATTCACTAGTTAACCAATCAGATTAACCCCAACTCACTATAAGTAGCCTAGCTAGAACTACTCTCTTATCTTCGTTTTCCGAAGAAACTAACGACAAGTCCGCTGCAGCTCTTCCGAAAGCTACTCACGGACAAAACAACCTCCTATTTTCAATCATCATCATCATCATCATCATCATATCGTCGTCAACTACAACGAAAACAACAACGGAGGCGGCGGAGATCACAACAGCGCAGCAACGGGCAAGAAAGAAAGCTCCGCGCTCCCTGAAACATCAGCCCCATCTCAACAACACCCAGCTCGGCCTGGAAGTCTGCCCGAGACTGAGGCTCCAGTAAGAGGCCAAAGGCCTAGCTACTCCAGCCAGAGCACAATGTTTTATTCAATCCTCTATCTCCCGCTACTTCAAACCGCCACGTACCTTCTCCAGCGTCATCATACGTCTCTCGTATCCAACAAACGACAGTCACAGAACTCCTCCAAACTCCTAGACGCCGGAACCACACATTCCATACTGCTGCAATAAACCTGAAAAGACCTTACGAATCTACGTCTTTGCTGACTCCGCCCCCCTAGGACATTACAACCACACGCTCCTGCTATGCTCCCTAAACACTACGTACTACAGCCCACAAACACTGCGCCACCCCGGGCCACCAGAGAAAGCCCTAAAGCAATCTCGGAATCTCCCGGACAATAACGCAACTCTTCTAGCCTGCAGCTCCCCAATCCAGTACAAACTCCAGCCCTCCTCTTCCAGCAATCCTTACCACTCTAAACCCAGCCTTCCCTCCTCTCACACTTGCTACTACTGCGGCGACAGGCACGCCGTCAGCCAAGTCTAAAGAAAACAAATTACTTGTCAACATTTTGAATCTTGATACTGATTTACGTTTGCACCCTGACCTAATTTTTCTGAATTTCTCATTCCAGGTCTGTATAACGGATCCAAGCCCGATATCTAGGCGCTCCCTTCCCAGCCCTCCACCAACGCTGAACCAGAAATCACAGAGCTATTATAGAAAAGAGATCGACAATAAATTCATGTTCGATGCCCTCGTTCTTGCTACTTCGTCAAGCACATTCACATTAGCCTAATGAAATGGGCATTAGAACGTTTCTAAAAACGTCTAATAACATCTTTCATCTTCTCATAATTCCGCCTTTTTCAGGATTATTCATCACGCCGAACGAAGATGCCCTAAAGAGATTTCTTGGTTTGTGGCGTGATATTTAATTAATCTAGTCTGCTGCAAAGCTTCGCAATCGACATCACCCCCGCCTTTTAAGTCATTCCATTAAACCCTGATCTCTGGTATCTCCGATTTCTGGCATTAATCAGGCATCACAATTCTACTTCGCAGTCTGTCTATCATTCGGACGCAGAAGTAACCACATTTCAGAAACAATTTGCGGGATTCTCGCAATAACTACGGCGTTCGCACGTAGTTCATCTACTAGACGTTTACACGTATCCCTGAGATATAAGTTCTGAAGATATAATATATCTGAAGATATAAGAAAACTAGTGACAAGTCTTTCTAATATTGGCATTTCCATCGCGGAAGAACCTCCAGCTCAAGCACTTCTATAAAATTCCTAAGCATCAATTTGGATTCGCAGAATTGCATACATACCTAAATAAATCGACTGAAATTTAGTTCCCTTATATATTCTTGAAGAGAAAAGATCGCGCTAAGCACAAACTGTCTATCTTAGGACATCAAAACTCACACGCGCATTATCCTGCAGGGACACCTTTTTGTCACGCACCTCCAACTCGCAGCATCAGTCCCCGGATTAGATGAGAATATATCTCTATCCGATCTCGGCCATATCAACTCAGTCTGAAGGGCGTCGCGCACCGGAGGCACCGCTCAGGGCGGCGACGGGGTGCGCACATGACAGGGGGAAGGCTAATGCACACCAGACACGCAAATTCATATGTAATTTAAACTAAACTATTTACATAGCGCTCCGTGGCGCGGCAGAATACAAATAGAGTCCTGAATTGTGTCTAAGCACTGCGGACAGCCCCCGACGCGCACCCTGATAGAACATATGTTTTGAATTCTAAATGCATGGCGCAACGCAGCACGTCACCGACCAGCGCTTAATGCGTGCGACCGGCTTATGCTTTCCTTCCTAAGCGCTGGAATTGCTGCCCACTCATTTATAAACGATCCAATTTCATCCTCAGTACATATCTTTAATACACAGACGCCGCCCCCGCAGTAGGCTTAGAGGGATGTTATCAGGACTGCCGACGCACTACCAACGGACCATATCGCGGAGAAATTAATAGTCCGCCTCCAAAATTCTCATTTACCGTTACAATGAAGCCGCTGTCCACTGCACTAACAAAAGGCGTTATCATTATCATGCTTAAATTCATATACAACCCTTCATTTGGACTTCAGCAAAAAAAAAAAAAAATAAAAAAAAAATAAATAAAATAAAAAAAATAAATAAATAAATAAAATAAAAAATTAATTTATAACTGTTGTACATGTTCCTAATTATATAAGGAAATTGCTGATTCCCTTTCTTGCTTTTGTTTCTAGAAACTGGTACCAGAAGCAGAGCCGCACCTGACCTCATCCCTCCTTTGAAGATGACATTCCCACATACATGATTTGCATCAACACCTATAAATATATTTTAGGAAGTAACCCCAGAATATCTCAATAGTTCCTCCCTACAGAACACATCCAAACATTTCATTCCCCACATAACACTTCATTCCCGTTTGCCCCCGCAAACAATCAGTCTATTCATCACATACTTGCATTCACACAAACTATGATTCTATTGCTAATTCACAAACCGGCCTTCTTATTAAAGGCTTCCCACCCTCCCAGACATCAGACTGCCCATCTCGCCCTACATACTCTCCAACGCATTTCCACACTCAGAAATGATACCTATCCTTGCATACAGACCACACTCTAGATGCAATGTTTATTCTTGTGTTTTTTCGAGTTTCTCAGATGTTGTGAAATTACAGTAACATCTAATTTGATCCGTACATCCACCCCACCATCACAGATCTAACTTTGATTGACGAGGAAACTATCAATCATGATAAACCGATCAATCCAGAAAAGGACAATGCATCTACATATTCTATATTCCCTCCCCCACAAGCCATTCCAAACACTCCTAGCATACATACACTATAGGAAATGCTAAGCTTAAGTCCCCCAGCCCCCCTTTTTCACACACCACCCAGTGACACGCCTTGGTTTCAAAAACACATTAAAGCAGTCCTCCACCATTCAGGCTTCCCACCAGATTCATACTCCAGTCAGATTTGGAGCCGCCACCACAGTTGCACATAAAGGGCTATCTCAACAACACATACAAACAATAGGAAGGTGGTCTTCCGATACCTTCAAATCTTACATTCGACTCAGCCACAGTCATCTAAACAAAGGACCCTCACCAGCAGACACCTTAAACCTAGCGGCCAAAGGCACGAGCCTAATCCAGGGATAAGACAAGACACAGCCATCCCGGCTCCCAGAGGGCGGAGGAGCTACTCAGCCACCCAAGGGCGCGGGCACGACCCAGCCACCTAACCCTGCTTTCTTCCTTCTGGCTCTGAGTCGCACTCAGCTTTCTCTCCCTATTCACTCACCCAACTCCAGCAGGAGTTTTTCCCGCCCAGGCCCCCCCTGTCACCCCCGCCCCCCCTGGCCGCTGCCACAGAAGTCTTCACCACCCCTCCACCTTTCCCTGACTTCTGTAGGACCCTGCCCCCCCCATGGTTCTGACTCCCGCAGGAGTGTTACCCCGAGCTTCGGTTCCCGCAGGAATCATCTCACAGCCCCTCCCCCAACCCTAGCTTTTACTTATTATAAGTCATTTTAACAATGACATATAATATTGCCTTTTATTTTTCTCTCTGTTTGATTTTATTTATATAAATTCATATCTATATGCACCCACGCATATAAATATTAATTTATATATAGCGCTGCCACCATCACGCTCTGTTCCCGCAGGAACACCCCCAGAGCACCAATTCTGCCCGTCACCCTCCAGCAGGAGTCTTCACCTCCCCCTCATCTCTCCCGACTCCTACTGGAGCTGGCCAAAATAGCTCAACCAACCCCGAGCTGTGACACGAGCACGAGTCACGTCACCGACCCTCCCCGGCCCTAGCTTATTTTATTTTCTTATACATTTATTTTACACATTTACCTTTCATTTATTTTATTTAATTTATATATATGTATATATATATGCACCCTCGCATATAAATATACATTTATATATAGTGCCGTCACCCTCAAGCTCTAACTCCCGCAGGAGTGGTCCCGAGCATCGACCCCCGCAGGGGTCATCGCCCAACTGCCATTCACCCTTCAGCTGGGGCATTCACCTGCCCTTCCTCTTCCCGACTCCAGCTGGAGATGGCAAATACAGCTCTATCTCCCGCAGGAGTGTCCAGGAGCTTCGACTCCCGCAGGAGTCCAAAAAAATCGCCCCCCCCCAAGGCACTAGATTACCCCATTATATATTTATATATCTATATATTTTCATATATACATATATATTTATATATAGCGCTGCCACCTCCCAGCTCTATCTCCGCAAGGAGTGTTCCTTGAGCAATTCACTCCTTTGGAGTCCATGCCCCACCCCAGCCCCCTTCACCCCCACTATCCAGCTGGAGTCCTCACTTGCCCTTCCCCATTTTTACTACCCCAGCAGGATTCCTGTCCACCCCATGGCTCTAACCCCCGCAGGGGTCTCCCAGAGTCTATACTCCCGCAGGAGTATTCATAGCCCACGCCAACCCTGCTCGGGCTCCCGCAGGAGTCTGTATCACCCTTTGCTCCCACAGGAGCCCCCTTTACCTTTCCTTCTGAAAAACCACTATATCCAGCAGCCGGATATAGCCATCCAAGCCTTTTGGGGAGTTTCTTCGAATACACGGCTGCTGTCCCGAGTTTCCTGCATTTTGGGGAGCTCTCGAGAACCACCCGATCTCGTACTCCCCGCATATGCTCTATGGACCAGGCGGGAGCCCTGGGCTCACCTATCTCCGAGCTCAGGGTTCTCTCCCGGGACAGCATGCCAAACCTGCTAACAGTTGTCAAACAATATCTAAGTGTGAACTCTTGAAAAGGATTGTTTTGTGTTTGATTAAGTTTGAAATAAATCAAATCAAACAAAAATTAATAGCTAATGTGTTTTCTTTGGGTAGTGGTGTGATGAGACGCTTCGTCCACGAGACGAGACACAAGATTGTGTTCATGAGAACGAGATGAGACTTTTACACTATTTTCAAGAAATCTTCATTGATGAAATGTATGAATGGAAAATAGTCTTTTAGTGCAGTGGGTAGCACAATCGCCTCACAGCAAGAAGATCGCTGGTTTGAGCCTCGGCTGGGTCAGTTGGCATTTCTGTGTGGAGTTTGCATGTTCTCCCTGTGTTGGCGTGGGTTTCCTCCAGGTGCTCCAGTTTCCCTCACAAGTCCAAACACGTGCTATAGGTGAATTGGGTACGCTAAATTGTTGGTAGTGTATGTGTGTGAATGCAGGAGTGTGTGGGTGTTTCCCAGTGTTGGGTTGCAGTTGGAAGGGCATCTGCTGCATAAAACGTGCTGGATAAGTTGTAATGAATGTTATTTTATTCTATTTTATTGAATTATGCTGTACAGTAGATGCAAACACTGCAAAATACTTTGCTAATATATGAAAGAAAAATAGTGTTTATATATCATTTTTAATTAGCAAAATATAAAATGGAAAATAGATTTAACTGAATTTTTTTTTTTAAATACAAAAAAAAATATTTAGGTATCATTAGTATAAGTCATCTTGTCTGTTATTTTATTTCTATTTTAATGAATTATGTCATAAATAGCAGGTTATAAACCAGTTAATGTGTGTAGCAGCAGTTGTAGCAGCCTTTGCTTTTGGACGTGGCAACCCTTGAATGCTGAAAAAGCGGTCACACCCACACAAGCAAACGAGTGCAACACAATCTCACGGCAATTCGTAATTTTTTTTTAGTGGCTAATTCGTATGAATTCGTACGATCTAATTCGTACAATTTAGTACGATTTGCTCATCCTCCAATGACGGTTGGGTTTAGGGGCGGGGTTAGGTGCCACGCCTCCTTTTTAAAATCGTACGACTGAACTCGTACGAATTCGTATACTTACGTTTTCTCGTGAGATCAGGCTGAACAGGCAGTCCGCGTTGCCAGGTATGTGTAAAACACTTGATGTGCAGTTCAAATGCAATACTGCCTCCAATCTTCAGTGCTAAATTCACCCTCACGCTCCATAACAACATCACAACTCACTCCTCTGGTGAAAAGTCCTGATTAGTCTCGAGACCTCGTCACATCCCTATCTTTGGCATTTACATTTTTATTTTACTAGTTATTTTGTTTATGATATAGTATTCAGCTAAAAGTGCAATTTAAAAGGCTTGACTAGGTTTGGTTTAACTAGGCAAGTTTGGTTAATTAGGCAAGTCAATTGCTGATCAACAATCGGAGGTCAATCGAAAATAAAAATAAACATTTTTAAGGGGCTAGTAATATTGAACATTCAATGTTTTTACTTTTATTTATTTTTTACTGCAGCCAAACTAAAAAAATAAGACTAGCTCCAAAAGAAAAATATAAGAAATAGGAATATAATAGAATATTTTTCTTTATTTGCTCTGAACATCACACAGACTAACAGCAGCAGTATTATCGTCCTGCAGGCAGCAAGGAGAGATGAACGGGAGATTTCTCTAGGGTTTGCGCCCATGAATGGTGTCGAATGTGTTGTCTTTTTTTGATTCCGCTAACTAAAGGACCTCTGGAAGATTCCGGGTGGAACGGATAAGGTCATCGGCAACAGCTAGCATGGATTCCTCAATTAAATAAACACTGTGAAACAGACCCGATAGCTTACTCAAGGTCAAAGAGCATCAGCATGTATTCCAGCACTCTCAGACTCGTATTGATCAGTGTAATGGGGTTATCAGAGATTAGACTGAGTGCTAATGTAAATAATCCTAAAGAGATATGTGTGGGACTGTTTATGGTGTAATACTGTAAATTATATTTCTATTTACATGCAGTCAATTTTATTTTATTCAGCAGTAATTGGAAATTCATTCATTCATTTTCTTTTCAGCTTAGTCGCTTTATTACTCAGTGATTGTCACAGAGGAATGAACCACCAACTTATCCAACATGTTTTACGCAGCGGATGCCCTTACACCCGCAACCCAACACCCATATGCTCTTGCATTTACATACATACACTGCGGCCAATTTAGCTTATTCAATTCACCTGTACTGCATGTGTTTGAACTGTGGGGGAAACCAGAGCACCCAGAAAAAACGCACATGAACATGGAGAACATGCAAACTCCACACAGAAATTCCAACTGAGCCAGCTGCATGGGGCTCAAACCAGGAACCGAACCAGTGACGCCTAAGGGGAAATTAATATGCTCAATGTATATAATAACTGAAAGTACTGCAAGACATTAAAATAAATAAATAAATAAATAAATATAAATATATATAATTATATATATATATATATATTTTTTTTTTTCTGGGTTTCTGCAAGTGTGATTAGATTATATAAAAATAGATAATATTTTTAAAAAATTGACAGAAGAACATAGGGAGACGTTTTTCCCATTTATGACGTTATTATTATTATTATTATTATTATTATTACTACGTGTTTTTAAACTTTCAGTATAATATAGTATAAATATTAATCTTTTCTTGAATAATTACATGCAAATTTTCAAAGCAAATTAAGTTTTAAACATTCATGTTGATTTTGTAAGCCTGTACTGTAAACATTGTGTTTATCATTTCGGATTTTAAGTAAAAGTAAAAAAATGTTCTTTAAATGTGGCGAAAAAAATAAATAAATGGAAGTACACATAAAACAAACCAGCAAGGGAACTTCTGAACGGCTGAAGAAAAATAAAATGAAAACATGGCCCAATCAGTTATTAGATTTAGCTTTCACACTAGTCTCTTTTTTTGTATTTTGTTTTCCCTTATTATTACTATTATTATTATTAATAATAATAATTTGATGATAAAAGATTCAAGTGTGACAAGAAATCAGTAAGGGGGAAACGGTACACCACATTTTGAAAATTTGTATCCATTTGTCAGTGAATTTGGGTGCTATATATATATATATATATATATATATATATATATATATATATATATATATATATATATATATATATATATATATATATATGTGCATTTGAACAAAACAGATTTATTGAACAGATATATTTATATAATAATATTTTAGTCACAGAACTAAAACGAAAATTTTTCCATCTTTAGAAAATATATTGCAAAAATATATATAATAATAATAATAATAATAATAATAATAATAATTATTATTATTATTATTATTATTATTATTATTATTATTATTATTAACTACAACATTTCAACAAAATTGTATATATTTTGTTTCTCTTGATTTTTGCTATTTTGAAAATTCATTTAAATATTTTTTCCCAACTAGATTTGGGCTACTAATTTTTGAAAAAGTTATTTTGTTGGATAAGCTCCAGATTTGGCTTCAGTACTGATTAAACTAATGTATATGCACAAGTATAATATTGTAAAGCATCCTACAGAAAATATTAATTTAAATGAGAGGTTTATGGGGGGGGGGGGGTGTACTCTTATATGGTGAGCACTGTATACTTTATGTAGTCTACACACCATTATCAAAACACTGAAAAACTATGATATTAGTGTCAGTTTTGTTAAATGCCTAGCCCACATGACACCAAGCGAAAATGACCAGCATTATGAAGCAAACCAGCATGTACAGCCCTAACACAGTGAGGTGGGAGAGCTCATTTTCATAAGGTACATTTGACTTCTGTGTTTCTCTTAGAGAAATGTAGTCAACGAGACGCAGAGCCAGACAGAGACAGAACATTGTGTCCAGGCAGACGAAGGCGTAACCCTGTCCAGCTCTCATCTCGCCGCTTCCATGCGAACGCTTCACTGCCTTTCAATAAAAATATTTAGAAAATAAAAAAACATGGGGGGGGGGGGCATTTTATCCAGCGTTCTCCAGGCAATTCTCTGCTTTCCACACTGACCTCAACAAAACGAGCACAAACACACCCACACAATGGAGACAAAAATCAAGCAGCTATAAACATGTATGCCACATTTCCCAAACACAAAGATGCATTATTTTCAAAATGGTTTTCATCTTGTCCCTGCGGCCGAAGGAGAGAGGATGAGAATGATGGGAGATCACTGGGGATAAATGGCTGGGTAGTAATTTAATGGCTGGTAAATTAAGTGTACAAAAGCCCTGGACAAGCTGTTGTTGTTGACTGATAATACATCTACAAACAAGTAAACCCAAAATAGAATTATTGACTGAATGATTTTGCCACACTGTAAAAAAAATATCTGTTACTAAACAGGTTCCATATTTTGAGATTCACATTTTCTTTACAGTTGTGAATTGCATTATGAGTGTTATATTTCTGCTCTGTCAACTTTTGATGTTGAATGTTCAACTGGTTATGGTTTCATAAAGTGATTTTGGATGGATGGATGGATAAAACAACAGACAAGGTGTGTAAAATAACAGAAAATGTACTGCAGGGTTCAACGCTAAAGATTTTTTCTACTCTCCCAAAAATTAACTGGCCTCACGAGAAAAAAAGTTAAAAATAACATAAATAAAAGTTAATTAGCCATTTCTTAGCCACATATTTTTAAAATAGCATCTGTGAATCCAGAATTTAAATATTTTTAAAATATTAATAAATGTATAGGGGTGATGCAGTGGCGCAGTAGGTAGTGCTGTCGCCTCACAGCAAGAAGGTCGCTGTTTCAAGCCTCGGCTGGGTCAGTTGGCATTTCAGTGTGAAGTTTGCATGTTCTCCCTGCGTTCGCGTGGGTTTCCTCTGGGCGCTCTGGTTTCCCCCACAGTCCAAAGACATGCGGTACAGGTGAATTGGGTAGGCTAAATTGTCTTTAGTGTACGAGTGTGAATGAGTGTGTGTGGATGTTTCCCAGGAATGGGTTACGGCTGGAAGGGCATGCGCTGCGTAAAAAAAAGGGATATGTTGGCGGTTCAATCCGCTGTGGCGACCCCGGATTAATAAAGGGACTGAGCCGAAAAGAAAATGAATGAATGAATGTATAACGAGCAAAATTCTAAAAGTGATATGCAAACAAAGAGCAGTATGGAAAATGTGCAGGTGTTTTATTGCAGTTTTAAATTATTTAACAAATGGTGGCAAACTGTGCTTAACATCACTTCATTTTTTGTTGTTGTGTTGTACCCACAATAATGTCTGCTTCTGAGGCATTAGAAACAGAAATTTCCTTTGAGTCTCATAATTTGATGTTGACGGCTCTTTGCTGTGCTAATTGTTATCAGATTACAGAAAAAAAAAAAAAAACATGCTCACAACATCCAATCACATAAGAGGTACCAAAAAGCAAAATGGTTTACGACTTCACAGAAGTATAGCATTTAAAGGTTTTAAAACAAACTGTTTCTCGATTCTAAGACTGTATTTGCATGCAATTGACAAATATAGTCACCTGATCGGGCCAGTAACAATCATGCCTACTGTCCCAAGGATCTCGCACACTGGCCCCGGGCCATCGGGTAGTCCTTATTGTTGAACCCTGTACTGGCAGCTTATTATCAGGTTTTGGTACTGTATTATGCAACATCAACCCAGACAGTACTACAAACAAATAAAATAGTCAATAAGTCACTTTTATAAACTTTTACACATCAAAAAAAGCTTTTGTAGGAAAGATCAAGTTTCCATAATGCAATTTAAGAGTATAATCAGGTGAAGAAAAAAAAAGAAAAAAAAATACTGAGGAAAAAAAATTATAATAATTTAAAAAGAAAAAAAAAGTCAATTTACAGATAATTTTAGTGCAGATTCTTTGAATCTTTTGAAAAATAATTTTAGAATGATAAAGAATGGAAATGTCTTCACAAAATATGGGCCATATGTGGTGACCCATATTTGGTTTTTGACTACTAAAATGCAAACAGTTTAACAAAATCTATGAAACCCTATAAGGTTTTATATAATCATTTTGTTGTGAACCAAAATCTAAGGAAACACTATAATACATAACACTTCGCATTACAGACATTATAGCCGTTATAATTTAAAATAATGCAACAAAGACTGATAAATTCAACAGATTATAATTTAATGGTGCTGCTGCTGCACTTTTCCTAATCTTATTTTAATTTGCTTTAAAATATCATGTGACAAGACAACTGCACTATAAAATACTGGATTACACAAACTGTAAATCCCAGGTAGAGCTACACAATATATCGTTTCAGCATTGACAGCGCAATGTGTGCATCCGCAATACTCAAAAATCGCAGGATATGCCATGTTGAGAGATTATAGTTGATTACCACAACAATTGAGAATACATGAGTTTGTGGAGTCACTGCAAAGTATAACCATAGCAGAGTGAATCTTTATTATTTGCATTGGTTTAAAGGAATTTCAAGAGGCACTGAAGAGAATTTAAAGCATTCAGGCACTGTTTATTTGACTTTTTCCCTTTGCTCTGTTGTAATTACTCTTGCTTGCAATTTGTTTATTAAATTTATAGATTATTCACACCCTTACAAGATCCCCCTAATCAATCTAAATTCAAAGCTTCTTCTCCAAATGGAGCCATTCAAGCCATGGTGAAACTGTATTTATATTGCAATATATATTGCTGAAAAACTAAATACTAATATCAGATTTTTTAAATATTGTACAACCCCAATCCATTTCATATTTTGGCTTTCCATTGAGAGAAAAAGCCAAGGGACATCTAGTCGAGAACAAAATGACCCATGTAACATTATTTAAAGCTATAAGGATATAGTGACAACAGCTATAACAATTTACATGTAATAAAGAAATTAACTGAGGCTGTTATCATAACCAAACAATATTCATTTTGTTTTTATGGTAACAATAGCATTTACTGACAATTTGTGCACAATAAAAAAGTAAATGAGTTCATGTTCTTGCTCCATTTGATGTAATTTCACATCTACCAAGAAAAAGCAGAGAGATATTAAAAGATATTATCTCTGGTCTCTTTCTCTTCTATCATAAAAACTGGTGGGAAGGAGAAGAAACCCAGCGAGAGAAGACTGAAACAGGTTATTTTGCCAGCTGTGACTTGACAGTGTGCCACAGCAAGATTTAAAAAAAAAATAAATAAAAAAAAGAGAAGGAAGGGGGAGAAAAAGCCATAGAAAAAGAGCAGATTGGGCGAGCGGGTGGAGGGCAGAGGGGTTAGAGATTTGTGCAGGCGGTGCGGTGGCATAAAAGAGGAGCGCACGGCACACAGAAGCTGTTAGTCGGGAGACCGGCGTGGCATAATCGATTGTGAACACCGCCACCCAGCGCAGCCAATCACCGAGCTTCACACAGACTCCTCTGGTTTCGAGCACTTGCTCTTGGGGAGGGCGGCAAAATGAACAAAAGAGCAGTGATGGAAAAGAGGGAGGAAGAAAAACAGAGTCAGAAGACGGGATGGAGAGCGTGAGATTGGCGGGGTGTAGATTTTTAGCGAGCCGCTCTGATGGAGTGACCTTGAGACGACAAAGAGCATTTTACGCCTAATCTGAGACGCACATGCACTCCAGAAATCACAATCACACATGACAGGATGGTAATTCACCACGCATGCGAGATGAACTCGTCTCACTTTCGGACTGTTCAATGGCCATACCAATGAGAATGGCTTTTTTTTTTTTTAACCAAAGACTCTGTCATTTGAATGCACAACAGATCAAGAAAAGGGTGTCAGCGGATGACTTTTCATTAATCTCCTTATCTCAGCTTGATGGAAATCCAAGGGCTTTAAAAATCGAATCTAACCCGAATAGATAAAGCGAACACTTTGTCCATTCCGGAACTAATCAAATCCAAAGCAAACCAAAGATACAAACTCAACATGTGTCAGCATGAGGCTTTAATGTTAAACTGTGTGTGACCGGTCTGCATGAAATTCAAACCTCTCAAGGCCATTTCTAAACTATTCAAATGGTTTATGAATGAATGAGTAATATATATACACACATACATACATACATACATAAATACACTTTTGGCTTGACTTTGACGGCTTTAAGACATTAAGGTTCACCCAAAAGTAAAAATGTGCTGTTAATGTAATCCAACATACTCTTTAGTCCATCAAGTTGTTGGTAGAACTAGGTGATACAGTGCATCTGGAAAGTATTCATAGCGCTTCACTTTTTCCACATTTTTGTATGTTACAGCCTTATTCCAAAATGGATTCAATTCATTTATTTCCTCAATTCTACACAATACCACAATGACAATGTGAAAAGATTTTTTGAAATGGTTGCAAATTTATAACAAAAAAAAAAAAACCTTTAAAAAAATACAGTAAATATTACATGTACAGAAGTATTCACAGCCTTTGCCATGAAGCTCTAAATTGAGCTCAGGTATAGTCTGTTTCCTCTGATCATTCTTGAGGTGTTTCAGCAGCTTAATTGGAGTTCACCTGTGGTAAATTCAGTTGATTGGACATGATTTGAAAAGGCATACACCTGTTTATATAAGATCCCAGGGTTGACAGCGCATGTCAAAGCACAAACCAAGCATGAAGACAAAAGGAATTGTCTTTAGACCTCCATGACAGGATTGTCTTGAGGCACAAGGCTAGGAAAGGTTACAGAAAAAATTCTGCTGCTCAAAGTTCTAATGAGCACAGTGGCCTCCATCATCCGTAAGTGGAAGATGTTTGGAACCACCGGGATTCTTCCTAGGGCTGGCCGGCCATCTAAGCTGAGTGATCAGGGGAGAAGGGCCTTAGTCAGGGAGGTGATCAATAACCCGATGGTCACTCTGTCTGAGCTCCAGCATTCTTCTGTGGAGAGAGGAGAACCTTACAGAAGGACAACCATCTGTGCAGCAATCCACTAATCAGGCCTGTATGGTAGAGTGGACAGACGGAAGCCACTCCCTGCCTGGAATTTACCAAGAGGCATCTAAAAGACTCTCAGACCATAAGAAACTAAATTCTCTGGTCTGATGAGACCAAAATTGAACTCTTTGGATTGAATGCCAGGCATTACGTCTGGAGAAATCCAGGCACCGCTAATCACCATGCTAATACCATCCCTACAGTGAAGCATGGTGGTGGCAGCATCATACTGTGGGGATGTTTTTAGCAGCAGGAACTGGAAGACTAGTCAGGATAAAGGGAAAGATGAATGCAGCAATGTACAGAGATTACGTCCTGATTTAACTTTTTTTGGTGGCATTTCATCTTTTAAGTTCTTTTTAAGTGAATATCAAAATGTTAAAATACGTTCTGGATCTTTTTCAGGGTTTTTTCGTTGATATTTAGCAGTGAGCTCTGTTTGTGCATCGTTTCAGCTGCACGTCCTAACCTAGAAGTCTTTTTCGGCGGTCTAAAAATAGTCCCAAAATAGAGCAGTCATCAAAAAAGACTATGTGAGGTCTATTTGTTTGTTTGAAGACCTACCTATTTTTTGTCTATTATTAGACGTCTATTCAATTTTCACTGACAGCCCAAATTTAGCCTTGTTTTAGACATCTGTTAGGCACCTTTTAAACACAAAATTGATTGGTGGGTATCCATCTTAACCACCCAGACTCACAAAACTAGTCATGACTTCTGGACTGCAGCACAAACCAAAACAAACTGCCTGCTCAGGGTCGCAGCGATGCAGAGATACAGCTGTAAAACACTCCATCCATCTGTAGTAAAAGTGGAAACAACCAATTAACCAGCACTCTCCCTGTGACAGGCACCATCTTCATTAATTTCCCATTTTGTTTTTTTTTTTCCTCCTGCTGAAAGAAAATGGCAGAGGTCGCTTAATAATGATGGAAAAAATAGAGCAGAGGAAATGCAAAGAGCGAGTCGGTGAGAGGGAGAGAGAGAGAGAGAGAGAGAGAGAGAGAGAGAGAGAGAGAGATCCTATTCGTCATGCTTGACAGACATCACCTGTTCGGAAAAAAAAAAAAAAAACAGTCTCAATTATGAACGGGCATTAAAAGATGGGTTGCCAGATTAAGTCTGCCTCCCTTGCCGATAATGTGAGGTTCGGACGCAGCATTACTGGACTGGCACCAGGAAGAAAGCGATAAAGATGGCTAGAGAAGAAGGGAGTGTTGTGCATACAGACACTCAGCGGGTGCAGGTGAAACAGAAATCTGACAGAACGGAGGAAACCATGTTGACCACATCTGTCCTTTAAAGTCGGCATGAAATGGAAGTTGTGATAGTCTTTTCTTTCCCACTGCGATAGATATCTGACTGAAATAGCTTCATAAGATTAAACACAGGGCGGGACTTGATTTTGTCCATGGGGGATTGATTGCATGGTTGTGGTTTGCTATTTGCACATCTCTGTCAGGATGATCCCACCCTCATGCCAGTAAACACCAATCAGATGAGATGTTCATGTCCAAAAGAGATGAGATGTTCTTTAAGAGGGGGAGGAAATTTCACTGCAGAATGCAATTCCTTAATGCACCAACTTTGGATCACTTTTTAAAAAAAATTAAGATCCAATTAAGCTTGTTTTTAAATTTAATATTTTGTACTATTTTGAGTGTTAAATTATTGCTGTGGTGCTTTGGGATTACGAAAAACTAGTTGCAAATAAAATGCATTATTTTTTTTACTACTAAGTTGTTGCAGACATATTAAAATGTCATTTAAGAAGATGAGATCAGTTTACCAGTTAGGCCCAGTTTACACTGTCAGGTCTTGATGCCCAATTCCGATTTGTTGCCTATATTGGATTTCTTTACCTGTCCGTTTACACATTTTTTAAAATTGTGACCCATTTCCGATTTATGGGTTTACACTTGTTATACAATTTACGACGTCACACATGTGTAAAGGTGGGTTCTAGCATCTGTGCCACACTAGCCACAATGGAAGAAATTGTCTTGCTTTTAGCTCTGCAGAATATACAAAGTTCTCCCAACTTTAAAATGATTGAGGCAGAGGAGGGAAAAGGCCTTCATCGCAGCTTGTGCCTATGGTTTTTAAATGGTGTCCTCCACCATTCAGAGGAATTTGTGGGTACGAGAGAGCTCTCTGGTCTGATATTAGGCAAATTGTGGCAGGCTTTAATGAGAAGCAGTGGGTCCGAAATTTTAGGATGAGCACACACACACGCGACAATGTGGTTGCGACTTTTAATGGCATAAAAGGAAGAGCAAGTTTAATGATGTACAAAACGGAATGCCTCATATCCAATCTGCCTGTTTGCATGGTCACATTGTCACATATCTGATTTATTTCCACATATGAAGGAGGCCTGAAACCGATCTCTGAATATCCGAATGGATGTTTTCCTCCCCCCCATGTTTACACGGTTATAAAACAGATCCAATCTGTCACATGAGCAAAAAAAATTTTTAAATTCGGAGTTAGATGACCTTTAACTGGCAGTGTAAACTGGGCATTAATTCATTCATTTTCCTTCAGCTTGGTAAGTTTATTTATAAACTAATTTAGAGAGGATCACATGGTTATCATTGTCCATGGCTGGTCGCGCATTAGCGAACACTTGATTCACCACCAGACGATTCCTAACTCACTATAAATAACCAGAGTTTCATACTGCAGTATCTTCGTCTTGTAGAATCCCCCTCCCACCCCTGCTCCCTCTCCTTTCTAGATTGGGCAACACTGTGGCCCAGTGATTACCACTGTTGCCTCACAGCAAGAATGTCACTGGCTAAACTTCCTACTGAACCAGTCAACGCTTCTGTGCAGAGTTTTCTTGTTCTTACTGTGCTCACATGGGTTTCCCAGTCCAAAAAACACGCGACCCAAGTAAATTTATCATTCCAAATTGCCATCACAGTGGAGCTCTTAGTTTGCCGTATATCTCTCTTTAGCAATCTCTATATTTGTCATTAGCCAGAAACAAGTCGGGGGAGTTCATCAAGATCTACCTGAGCTCATCGAGATCTACCTGAGCTCAAACTCCCCTCTCTCCCTGCTAACAGGAGGGAGCCCAAGGCTTGAGGATCTTATATGCTCAGGGTTCTCCTACGGGACAGCATGCCAAACAAGCTCTATTACCAATCATCAGCTAAGTGTGAACTCTTGAAAATCCCTTAATTAATCCGGGGTCGCCACAGCGAAATGAACCGCCAATTTATCCAGCATTTGTTTTACGCAGCAGATGCCCTTCCAGCTGCAACCTAGTACTGGGAAACACCCATACACTCACATTCACACACTACAGCCTATTTAGTTTATTCAATTCCCCTATAGCGCATGTTTGGACTGTGGGGGAAACCAGAGCACCCAAAGGAAACCCACACCAATACGGGGAGAACATGCAAACTCCACACAGACATGCCAACTGATCCAGCCGGAACTCCAACCAGCAACCTTCTTGCTGTGAGGTGACAGTGCTTAACCACTAAGCCACCGTGCTGCACTCACCAGTTAGTATAGTTATCCAATCACATCATGTGTTGAGAGGGGAGAAGAAAAAAAATGAGGGGGCATAAATTATGGGGTACATTTTATTTTTTTTAGTGAACTTACTTTAAGTGGATTATATAAGTAGGCTAAATGTAGAAAATATTGAATGACAAGACTTTACAAATGTATTTTATGTCTTTGGGGGGCTGGTCTTAAATAGTCTAGATGATGGGAAACAGGTAACAAATCATAGCAAAAGGATGTGGGTAATGAAGTCCAGGCGAGTAGCCATTAGTGCAGGATAGAGTGCCCTCTAGTGGAGCTGATGGGCACTCCAACCACTGATCATAACACAAACCTATACCAATCCCATTATAGAGACCGAAGCAAGGCTTCACCAGTGGGCATAGGCCGGTATAAGATTCTGATGGTATAATAACCTTGGTTTAAAAAAGAAAAAAAAAGAAAAATTAAAAAAATAAATCACCGTTTCACTACATTTCGATTACTGCTCTAAAATATATTCTTTTTTAAATTTCTGGGTAAAAAACACATTTTCCCCCTTTGAACACAATACATTTCATTTTGAGAAACATTTAAAATATTTTGGAGCAGTAAACATGTCAGGCTAAATAAGTCAAAGACTCATTTATATTCTGCTCTCTTCATTAGTTTAAATAAAACAAACCACAGACTTCTTTACAATTAAGGGCATATTTGAATATCCTTTCTGTTGGAAATACAGTTGTCCTACAAAAACGTAAATAAAAAAATAAAAGTCTTACATATACCTCAGGAACAGTATAGCAGAAAATTTGGGTGATTTTAAAACCTTGACTTTTCCCAAACCGTGGTATACCTTGAAAACGGTTATAAATCGCCTATTCACCACCTCTAAACTCCGATTTGCTGATATGAATAGTACACTGATGCATATGTCCTGCTAGTGTAAATCACATTAAGCCACGCAGCGAACATTCCTAGGTGACTGAACCGCAAGCATGTCCACCTTTTGATTATTGATTTTGTTGACTGCAGTAAACAGCGTCAGTAAGACTTACCACTGACCGAGCAAATGCGCTTAGCAAAGCAGTTTTCCCTAGTGCGGTGTAATTCCCTGACAGAGTCCTATACAGCCAGATAAAGATGTACGGAGACAAATATCAACATTTGAAGCTCTCGACAGTGTGTGCGCATGTGTAAAGCGGTGTTTTTGTGTTCCTGAACTGTGAAGGGGAAAGCGCCACAGGGCCACACGCTGATGGGGACCTTTCAAATCCCATTGCGTTGTCTCAGTCCTTCATTTTCTCAATGCATTGGCATGGAGGCAGATAACATGCTGGAGTAAAGGTTACATCGCACGCTGACATTTCTGCTGAAACCAACAACTACTAGATTCTTAATAATAGTGCACCACTTTGTACGTGTGTGGTAAAAGAATATCAGAAGGTTTGAAGAGGGTAAAGAGTCCCATGGTGTTTACTAGGGTTTTTGGTGCGCACATATACATACAGGTATACACATACATACCATACTTTTTTTTTGATGATGATGATGATAAAAGGAATGTAAATGTAAAAAAAAAAAAATTAAAGTAAAAAAAAAAAAAAAAATTATATATATATATATATATATATATATATATATATATATATATATATATATATATATATATATATATATATATATATATATATATATATATATATATATATATATATATATATATATATATATATATATATATATATATATATATATATATATATATATATATATATATATATATAAATAAATAAAAATACAAGCAGCCATATAATGAGGGCTTGACATTATCACCTGCCAGATGCCGGTAGATTTCCACTGTGGCGGGTTGGACAGGCATCTCCCGTAGTCACTTTAGCTGGTTGAAAATAAGTTTTAAAATTGCCAGAGCTGCCTCGTCCCTAAAGATTAGAATTTTAGTTTAAGACTGTTTGTCAATACGCGTGCAAATGTGCTCAGAATCAAGAAGCAGCAGGATTTATAACTTTTCGCGTGAGCAAAAGAAAGCAGGTGAATACCGAATGAGAGGATGATCAGGTGCACGGGGGTCACTGACGTTGTGAGCGAAGCACAGCTGATGTGATGCGCGCAAGTGCTTAAAAGCTTCAGTTTCATTGCGCAAAACAACCGTGCCTGGAAACACAACTGGTGCAATCATTTCTCTTTAAAATAGATTGAAAAAGTGGTGCTCGTGCCCCCCCCCACAGTCCTGCTGCTCTCAAGAACTCCAGATTTTTGTATACAGCAGGAGTTGCCGCTTTCACTTTTACCATTCTTTGAACAGATTATTAATGGGTCTAATGTTAACCGTGTGATCATCCTTTCATTGTCACACACAGAATGTTTTTCACCTGCTTTTTGCTTGCAGTTCTCTTTGTTAATAGGGTTTAATTATCATCCTTTGCAATAGCATTACATAAATGGAGAGTTAATCTCCCATTAAAGCATAGTTACCTCATGATCTGGGACCTTCAGCCTGGACAAACAACTGTGTATAGTTTTAAATAAATGAGAATAATTTTTATGTCAATTGTTTTTTTAGAACCTTTTTGTTAAAAAGTGTATGTAAAGAGCTATATTTAGCTTTTTTGCCACATTATTTAAAATTTGTGGCAAGGAAATAATTAGTATTGTGTGGCCAGAGGAAAAAAAAAAAAGTAAACACTTAGATGTTGAGTGCTAAAAAAAGTCATGTGAAATAAAAAAAAAAAAAACATATATTAAAAAAAAGTTAAATTAATGAGGAGGCATATGGACAGAACACACAATTTAAAAAAAAAGGTCATTTTTAGCATGCCAAAGTCAAATTTATGCATATAAAATATATGAAGAGTTCAGATGCAAAAATCTCTAAGTGTCATCTAAAATTTCCATTGAAAAGAAGCATTTTTCTCAGACTCCTATGTTTAGGTTGAGTTATTTCATTTTAAAAGACCTTTTAATAGACCTTATTCTTTGCCATAAACTTGAAATTACTGAACCTACACACAAGAGCCTGATAAAAATACAAATCTTTGAAGAAATTTTCAAATGGCTTTGAGGTTTTTGCATCGGAACTCTTCATATTTTCCTAACAACAAAATAGTGGCTTGTGAAAATGGCGAGTGGCTAGTAATGTTGGAAAACTATTAGCCACAGTGGCTAGTGATCAAAAAAAAATAAATAAATAAAAAAAGTTATTTGCCATATCATCATGCATAATTATGATAGCAACACAAGTGAAGTTTCATAAACTAATTCCGAGAGGAGCACGTGATATGATTGAGCACGACTGGCCGCTCATCTGTAATCAGAAATAATCCAATAAGAGTGATCCAAGCTTTCAATAAATGGATCGTTTTTCCCTCTACTGCCAGAATTAGACAGGACATTTTGAAGGGAAAAAAAATAAACAAATTTTTAAAGTGAAATGGAGGATATTTTACAAGAAAATCTAATAACCTTTGTCACATTTACAACTTTGAATATTAAATACATTGTTTTTCCATTACTTTCATAATTGGTTACAGTTTTATATCAGCGGTATCCAATATAAGAATGTATAACCGCACCTAATCAAATGTATAAATATAAACGGTTTACTGAAAACATGGGACCATATTGGTAAAAAAAATAAAATAAATAAATAAATAAATAAATAAATAAAATTATTATTATTATTATTATTATTATTATTATTATTATTTCGCATAGTCATAAAAACACAACTTTTATAATATTAGTCATGCCTGAATGTCATCAGGGACTAGAAGGAATGAAACGGGCAGCGTTTACTAAGGCTTTTTCTGTGTTTTCTTTGCAGTATTTTATCACAGAGAGAGAGAGAGAGAGAGAGTTGCAAGCCAAAAATTGAAAACAGATCTGTTTTGATGTTAAAGGAAACATGGAATGCAAATAATAAAAAGGCAAGTAGCCAAATAATTATGCATAATTATGGTTGCAAAATATCCTTTCAAAAAGAAGATTTTCTACATCTTTCATTGTTGATGTCAAAGCTCATGTGGCAAATTAAACTATGATTTTTGGCTTAATATTTGGTATTTTTTTTATATATATGGTCTTCAAATTTCATTCATTCATTTTCCTTCGGCTTAGTCTCTTTATCATCAGGGGTCGCCAAAGCGAAATGAACCACCCAAATTTCAGATTTATAACAAAATAAATAAATAAATGAAAATAAGAAACCACCAGTCAAATTTACAAATAATTTATTGAAGTAGTTAAATTAAATCATATTTTGTAGAACAAAAATCAGAATTTTTTTTTTTTCCTTTTTTAAAAATTGCACAAGATGACATATTCACTGGCTTCAGTTTATATTTAAATGTATTAATTTTAAATATCCTTATTTACAACAATATTTAGCTTTTTTTTTTTTATTAAATGATCAGAGTTAGACATTCTGTTCAGACTTATTTATTCCTCGTTTTTTTTTTTTTAAATCTATTGGTAAAAGAGCTTTTATGTTTAAGGGTCCAATAGATTGGAATAACTTACCTGCTAACATTCGATCATTGCAGCATTTAAGGTGTTTAAATTTGCTGTCACACTTTACTTTGGACTGTAATAGTTTTTCCTGAGGATGTTGTTGTTCATGTGGTGAATTTATTCACTGATCAGTAATTTTCTTCTTTTTTTCTTTTTTTTTTTTTTTTTTTGATGCGTTTACGATGAATATGTATGCATGTATATTACTTTCCCTTTTGTTATGTTTGTTTTTGTTGTTGCTTTATGGATGTTATGTAATTTGTGCTTTGGTTATGTCTTTTATTATTATTATTGACTGCGATTAATTGTGGGACCCCCTTGAAAATGAGAAGACGCATCGAGGCAAGGCAAGTTTATTTATATAGCACATTTCATACATAATGGCAATTCAAAGTGCTTCACATAAACAAGAAGAAACGATTAAAAGAATTATAAATGAATGAATGAATTATACAATGATTAAAACAGATTGCATTGTGTTAAAACAGGTTTTATGTTGGGGCACATCTGATCATTTCTGGAAGCTGATTCCAGCAGCGGAGGCGTAGTGGTTCAAGGCAGATTCACCCTGCTTTGACTGAACTCTTGGAATTTCTAATTTACTTGATCCTAATGATCCAAGTGATCATTAGGTTTGTATTCAGTGAGCATATCTGTAATGTATTGAGGTCCTAGGCCTCATTCCATTCTGAATGTGACTGGGAGCCAGTGTAAAGACCTGAGGATAGGTGTGATGTGCTCTGATTTTCTGGTTCTGTTCAGAATCCTGGCCACAGCATTCTGGATGACCTGTGACTGTCTGACTGTCTTTTTGGGAAGGCCAGTGAGGAGGCCGTTACAGTAATCCATTCTAATGGTGATAAAAGTATGAACAAGTCCTCGCTGGAAACAAAGCATCTAATTCTTACTGCCTTGACTATTCATTAGAATTAACCCCTTGAGATCTGAGTTTCAATAAAGACAAAAGGGTATCTTCATGTAAAGTAAAAAATCTGGCAACCACTGTTTTATTTAAAATTTTGAAAAAAAAAAAAAAACAATTACAGTATGTTTTTTTTCCCAGTTGCTTTCACAAACAATTACGATTTGTATTGCCACTCAGTATCCAATATAAGGTCTGAGAACGGCACCTAATGAACTGGATAAATATGAATGTATATTTTGCTGAAAATGTAACCTTAATGTTTCCATTTTATGATAATAGTCATAAAAACAATAAAGTGAGTCCCAATGGCATTCAGACGTGACTATATTAACAATACGGTCGCAGCCGCAAAAATGCTTTTAACAAAAATATTCTGGGAAAGTTCATTCGCTGCTCTTCTCTTCAAAATAAAAAGCACATATTTCCAAGGCCTGTAAGTTAATTAAAAAGAAAGCCTTGCTGAATATCCCACAATGCACTGGGGTGAGTGATAAGAGCAAGCCGGCTAATTTGACTGAAACTGGGATAACAACATGTGGAGAAAAGAAGTGCAAATGGAAAGTGCTCTAATCGACCCTGCCCATGCTGTTTGTATATGTGTGGTTTGAGTTCATGAGGTTTTAGGTTAGAAAATTATCTGGATTTTTTTTTTTTTTTTTTTGGTCGGACCACAAACCTCAACCACTCTACAATGATCTAATCAGAGATATTACTTATCAGGGTTTTTTTAACTGGCTTTCACTCAGACAATACACATCTTATTCCAAATGCACATCATATTTTAGCATGTAAAGAAACGGTATCCCATTTAGCAGTGCATTCATTTTGACTTTTTAAAAGAAGTAAACAAACACAAAGATTTTAAAATTCAACATTTGAGCATATTGTAACATTTTACACAAATCTAAATTATGTATTTGCACAAATGTCATAACAAAAAATATTCATCATAACAACAACAAACAATAAAAATATTCATTATAACAATCAACAAAAACAACAACAACAACAACAACAACAACAACAACAACAACAACAACGACGACGACGACGAGCAATTCCAGCGTTATGGATGTGACATTTGTAGCAAAATCTCAAAACATAAACTGACAGAGGAAGTATATGTTAACATTATATTGAAACATCTTTATATTCTTCAAAACAACTAGCCACAGAGTTGTGGGAGGAGAAAAATATCAATCTGTAAACTTTTTGAAATAAATGAGTGTTATGGATGTGACAAAAAAAAAAGGCTGTGAGTTTAAAGTATTTAACATACTTTATGGAAATTCTGTGAATTAAACTGCACAACCCAAAAGAAACGATACTAATCAAATAGGATAATAGGTGGCCCACTATAGAACAAAAATCATTGATTATTTAATTTCACATTTTTGTATTTATGAGTAAAAAAAGCTTCATTATGGATGTGACTGATGTGAAAGTGCCATGTGTGACTTTGTGTTTTCAAACAATTGCATTTACTTTACCAGAGACATTGGAGTATTTTTAAAAGCACTGTAAAATACTGTACAATCCTACAAAAAAAAAAAAAAAAAAAAAAAAAAAAAACAGAAAAGGATTTGCTAATTTGGCAAAAACTTAAATTTAATAATACAAATAAAGTGAATTACAATACAATTAATATTTGAAATGATATTATATTTTGTTTAAATATATTTTATGAATTAAAATTTATCAAACAGAATGCATTGATGGTACTGTATTTTAAAAATGTAAAACAAAATACATAATATTTTAAGTGAATCTTTTCAACAAGAATACTTTTTTTTTTAAAGATTACAAATTTATTAATTTACTCATGACTTTTGGATGCAAGATTATTATTGTAAACTGAAGAGTGAGAAACAAAAATAAATAAATAAAAAAAAGGTACAAAAAGTTAAACTTATATTACATGTTATTTCAGCTAACTGACTAAATATCCTTCAACAGTAGTTCAAGGTGTACACTCTTAGAAAGGTAAGAGAGTTGTCACTGGGGTGGTACCTTCTCAATAAAGTACACATTTGTAACTAAAGGGTCCTTATTAATGCCTCAGGGGTACATACTAGTAGGGGACAGCAGGGCACAAAGTAACACTTTTTGGTTTTGGTCAAATAATGAACAAAAGTAATTGGGTTAGACAAACCATTTGTTTTTTTTTTAACCAACAACACAAGCCTCTCCTACAAATGAGCACTGGTTGTATGATCGCCATACTTTTGGTTTCTGTGCAGTATTGCCAAAGATGCCAGGAGTATGAATGTTACCATTTACCCCACCTGTGGGGGAAGTTGTAACAGACAGAGGGTTAGTTGTAACATGCTTAAAAAGGCAGATTTCACACATTTAAATCCAGTTTACTTTAAATAGTAGCTATATTTCCTCAGTACTTAGCCTTAGCTCAATTTATTTTTTATTCTGCATAGCACAGCATGTTGATTTATTTATTGGATGAACACATTTGGATTTATTTGGGTTATCCATTATTATACAGTGCCTCTATTTGTAGTATTAGCAATAAAAAAATAAAATAAAAACTCAAATTCTCTTTAAATGGGTTTTTTTTTTTCTTCTTTTTTTTTTTATTAACATTACACTTAAAATTAAAAAAAAAAAATTGTTAGTTTAGTTGGTGTCCAACAGTGTGTGGCTTAATTGCATCACCCTGTTACAACTAACCCTGCAGTGTCATGTTTTCCTCAAAACTGGTTGGCAGTCACTGTGTTTTTTTTTACATCCTTCAAAATGGTTTAATCTTTTAGCCTAGAAGACAGTAACAGCAACAATATAAGATTTTACTTGTATACTTTCACAGATTTTTTTTTTAATAAAAAAAAAAATATTGACTATAATAAAAAAAAAAACACTGCAAAAACAGTTTCTCATCCAAATTTCGCCAAACTTTCGATAATTGACAGGAAGACGTCTGCCGACACTGTGGTGAAAACCTCGGAAGCATGCCTTGGTCAACCCTGAGCAAATACCTTAAAACTGTGTTACATTACATTTTACTCCGCGTTACGTTGTGCCCCGCGCTTCTCTACCTATGAGTGCAAATGTGTACCTCTTGAAAATTTGGTAATACACATTTGACGTATCAATATGGTCCCTATAAGTAAACGTGTACCCTTTAAATAGGTACCACCCTAACGACAGCTCTCGTACCTTTATTTCTGAGAGTGTACTAAAATACCTTACTTACTCCCAGGGCCATTTATATCGAAGTTGATATTTAGCAGCACCATATTGGTGTTTTGTAATGCTCAACCCCCAATCTGGAGGACCAGGAGGACACGCATACACTATGAACAATTTTTAGCATACCCAATTCACCTACAGCACATCTTGTGACTGTGAGGGAAACCGGAGCACCCAGAGGAAACCCACGGCAACACAGGGAGAACATGCAAACTCAACACAGAAATGCCAACTGATCCAGCCGGGGCTCAAACCAATGACCCTCTTGCTGGGAGTATAACTAAATGTCAAGATTAACATCAAATTTGGCACCATAGTACTGTTCAAAAGTATATCACTGCATAGTTTCAGACACTACGAAACCGTCAGCATTATGCAGTGCTAAAATGTTCATCATGCAGTAATCATGACTTTATACTGGAGTTCCAAACTACTGTCAACAAGCAATAAAACAGACCCCAAGTCCCCAAAATGCATCCTATTATTACCCAAGCAGCACAGAAATAAGCATGCAAATCAAATATACGAGTGACTGAGATGAAAACTGATAAATCATTCCCAAACCCCTGCAAACAGCGAGGTCGAATAACAGACGACACACCAAATAACCCAAGCGGGTGACATCAGAAACTCTCTGAAGGTTGATTAGAGCCCGTTTCTTCTCCTCGCAGATAAATTGTAATCCTTTCGCACAAAAAGTATGCTTGGCATTTTTTTGCGAGAGCAATCAGCGCACACTTTCAAATAAGTGACCACAGTGTCACTCCAATTCAGCGGCGCAGCGGCCTGACGGACACCGAAGAGACTCGACACAGACAGCAAACGCACAATTTATTAGCCACATTAGGAGATGGAGAGAGAAATGTTTATTCAAAACGAGTAGCACGTGCAGAAGAAGAAAAACTGGATTATGGGAAAGCAATACAGAAATCTTATTTAAATTAATTATGAAGACAAGTAGTTTTTTCCAAATTAAATACTAATAAATGTGACTGAGGGGGTAAATGAGTTATTACGCAGGCACATGTCTGCAAATTAACACATAAATGGGCTTTGAGCAAATTGCGTATTTGACTCCAATATTCGATTTTAAATCAAGTGCTTTTGATTGGTTGACACGAGACTTGTGGCCAAAGTTTGATGAGAAGTCTGACAAAGATTTAGAGATAGATTTATTTATAGCTTATCGGCACAAATCCTCTTCTGACTTAACTACATTTGATATGAAGTAAAAAAAATTAGTGATCGACAAAGCGATTTATTGCATAGGCATATACAAGTTCCCTTTCAGATGCACAGTTTATTTAGCTCTGAGGAAGTAAATTTAATAGGACAGTTCACTCAAACCTGAAAGTTCTGTAATCATTTACTCATCCACTGTTTGAGTTTTTACCAACCCAGACTTCTAGCCCCTTATAACCAGACACTCAACGCTATATACACACACACACACACACACACACCCGTTTGTTTAAAGTGCCAAATACGTCCCAGGAGGTACTTTTTTTTTTTTTTTCGTGAATTATTCTTAATATCGTGAAAAGTTCTTGCAAGTGCTATTCGCGCCTGCTCTTCTCTCATAAATCCACCAGAGGCCGCTGTCAACCGACTAACTGACCCACCCTCCTCCTTGCCTAAACCTAACCGATAGTGTTGTCAAAAGCACCGATTGACCAGAACCCACCGCCTTCCCTAAACCCAACCGACATGGTTTTCAAAAGCAATCCAGAAAAAGAAAAGCCCTCTCGGCAGCCTGAGTTTTACTCCAGTTTCAGGTTACCACATTCTCACCCTGTTATTTACTTGATCATTTTATTTTTTGGCTTTTGTTTTGGTCTTGCCTGCTTTCTGAAACCGTTCTTCATCTGACTCAAACCCCATTGTTAGGGAGATAAAAACCATCGACACTGAGGCAAGCAGTCAGCTAGTAAGTGCGAAAAGGAACGGCATCATACCGCCCCGTATCGTTTATTTTAAAGACAAAATGCAGCCATGTGTACTTTTATAGCTACATAATTCACAATCTCCAGAAATGTATATAGGGCTACATTTCAGATTGAGCCCATGTAACAGCCTATAGCCAAAGAGCATAGAATCACCAAGAAGTGACACTTGCTGTTTGGGAAACAGCCACTAGTGTTATGCGGCGGCCATTTGGAAAGAAAAATTCCAATAGAACAACAGTACAGATAACTAATGTTAGACAGAATCAATTAAAATATAGAGTTAAAATACTCCCATTGAAAAGCAACATTTTAAACAATCTCAATGAAAAGAAAACTATTTCCAAAACGTTGACAAGACGTTAAATATAGCATCTGTTTAACTTATGACATGAAAACAATATAACTTAACTTTTTTTTTTACCCAAATTAGGGTAATGCACAAAATGAGTATACCCCACATCAAAAACTACTTTATCTAATTTGTATGGCCTCTCTATTAGAGTTGCTCAAAGAGATGCTCAACTTAAATGTCTCTTCAGAATTCCCTATATGCGTTTAATTGGATTCAGATCAGAAAACATTTTTCATAATAATATATTAATATAGATGTGCGTGAGAGAGAGAGAGAGAAATGAATTTATGCGTCACAATTCAAAAATTTTGGACAATGTGGCTTTACATAAAAGCTTTATTAGTCTTTCTTTAACAGACAACACTGAAAAAAAATATACTATATAGCAAAAAGTGTACTGTCAGTCTGTCATCAACATGACATTTTGAAAGTCATGTTAGTTTAATTCAACATGTTAGTATTTATTTACACTATGCCAGTGCGTAAACTAATAAATAAAGTAGCTTGAAGTAAATTCACCCAGAAGTGACAGTTCCAAGAAAGTATAGTTAAAATATAAACATTTGGTCTGTAAAATAAACTATTAAGTGCTGATAAAGTAAGTGTTAAGTGTTGTATTGTCATCTTTCAGGTTGTATTTCTGCTTTAATGGGATTAAATAAGTAAATGAATAAATACATTTTTAAAAAGCAGCTGTTTGCCATCGCAACAGCAATAAGATCCAATGGACAGCCGATCGCTTTCACTCCAAAATGGCAGAGTCGTGGTGATTCACTTGGTGATTCTAAGCTCTTTGCTATGGCTGAACAAAAAGTCATTTGAGAAATGGGGAAAACCTGTAACCAGCTGACTTTTATAGTATTTGTTTTTTCCTACTTTGCAAATCAGTGGTTACCAGTTTCTAACATTCTTCAAAATATCTTCTTTTGTGTTTAACAGAAAAAAGAAACTCAAAAGTTCGGAACCACCTAATGGCTATAAGTTTTAATTTCAGGTGAACTACCCCTTTTTTAGGGATAAAAAAAGAGGTTTAAATTTAAGTATAGAAAGCTCAGTCATGCAATTCAAGACCAAGTCCATTTTAAATGCAGCTTCTAAATAAATATTTAGCATCAAGGGGAAAAAATGTGGGTAAAGGAGTTCATGGATTGGTTTTTTCCATGCCCATTGTTTCATACAGTTAGAATTTTTCTCAAATATCAATACACAGATTTTGTTTGCCAGTATACAAAATGCACCTATACAATTCAATGTTTATAGCAAAAAACAGAATTACAACCAAAAAAACAAGATTACACAATTCTTCTGCTCCAAAAAGGGACAAATCAAAACTGCCAGTCATACTCAAACACAAGGGAGACGGGTAATAAAATAAAAAAACAAACAAACAACAAACAAACTTTTCTGTAATAACCCAATTGCATTTAAACTATCAATTTTAATGGTCATACATTTCTAGTCTCTTCTTGCATGCCCTTTAATTATTTTATTTAGGTATTTTAATTATTTTCTGCATGTTTTCAGTAGGCCCACAAGGAATCTGCATGTGCAGAAATTAGCAGATTTTTAGCCTAACATTGCGTGAATTTATTTACATGTGTGTGTACATTTATATTTATTTGGTTTTTAAAATTTCATTAATATTATTGACAAAATGTTCATATGATACATTTACAATACAGTTTGTGAAGTAATATTTTCTGTCTTTTAGTAGATATCAAACAAGGTATTATTATTTTTTATTTTTATTTCATATATTAGGTTTAGCCATGACTCTCAAAATCATTCCGCATAAATCCGCAGAATTTTGTAAATATTTGTAAAATTTGAAATGGCAAAAAATAAATAAATAAATAAATAAATAATAATAATACATTTTTTTTAAAAGTCCACAGATTCTGTCTGTCCCTAGTTTAGGTAATTTCACAGTCTTAATTTCTCAAGAAAATTGAATAAATTATTATCCTATTCTATTCTTATTATTTGTTAGTAGTGGTATTATTAGTGCTAATATTATTATTGTAACTAATATGGTTTAATTTTAATAGTTGGACTTTGTTTGAATTGTATAAGGAAAAACTGAATTGTTTGAAAATGCATGTCGGTGTGTATATGAGACAGGATAAAGGATAGTTTTTTTAGCACTTCTGCATCCAAAAGCACAAATGGTGCACTTTAGCTCTGTAAATACTGCTTATAAATTCCATCATGTAGTTTCCCCCCCCTCATAAGTCAATTGCCTCTAAAATCTGGAATACAAGTAGTATTTTCTGGCAGATTTGATAGCTATTCTTCTTTGCCAGTACACAACCCACATCCAAACAACTCAAAAGATTAACGCAATACATAATCATGACCCAAACAAATTAGGCATGTGTCTTTTAATTAAACACTTCAAAAAGAGACAAATAAATAAAGCACGGTGATATTCACATTACACTATAGTCTTAAATTTATTTATAAGCTTAAATGTATCAGTTTAATGCATTGGAATTGCATATAATATTTCTATCCAAACTAATAAATGATGCATATATTTGACGCATATCTGTCAGTCATGCATAAAGAGAAAGAAAGACTCAATGTGTGTTTAAAACACAAAACGCAGAACATTTAACACCAATGAATTACATTTTGTTAAAAGAAACAATAAAAAGTTTAGTTTTTGATCAAATGTAGTTTGTTAGCACTTGTGCGACTAAAAGCACTTTAATTCAGTAATTATCCACTTCAGTTCTGTAAAAATAAGAGCTCTTAAGAGCATTGAGAAAAAATTTTATATTATTCATTCATTTTCTTTTTGGCTTAGTCCCTTTTATTAATCAGTGGTCACAACAGCGGAATGAACCGCTAACTTATCCAGCATATGTTTTGCACAGTGTATGCCGTTCCAGCTGCAACCCATCACTGGGAAACACCCATACGCACTCATTCACTACGAACAATTTAGGTTTAACCAATTCACCTATAACACATCTTTGGACATGTGGGAGACACCAGAGCACCCAGAGGAAACCCACGCCAACACAGGGAGAACATGCAAACTCCACACAGAAATGCCAACTGACCCAGCTAAGGCTCGAACCAGCGACCTTCTAGCTGTAAGGTGATTGTGCTACCCACTGCGCCACCATGATGCCCCAAAATGAGTACTATTCTGGCAAATATTTTTATAAATGACAAATATGCCTTATGTGATCCTAGACCACAAAACCAGTCATAAGTGTCAATTTTTCATTCCATTACCAAGCTTTTTATTGACGTTCACTTTGTTAGGATAGGACAATATTTGGAATCCAAATACTAAAAGGAAACACTAAATACTAAGGGTTACAAAATAAATAAATCTAAATACTGAAGAAAAAAAGAGTCATCATGTTTAAAGTAGTCTAAATGAATAATGCATATTACTATTAAAAAATGAGTTGATTTACAGTAGGAAACACCAAACTACCCATCTTCACAGACCATGGTTTTAACTTAATATTGATTTAATTTCTGCAATGACTTTAACAATGTATTTATCTATTGCCAGAATTATACCCGTTTAAGACTGGTTTTGTGGTCAAAGATCACTTTTTACTGAATTAAATAATGAAAATTGTACATGCAATTTAAACAAATCTTTAAAAAAAAAAAAACCCACACCAAATCTTCTGTAGCCATACTATTAGCGTAAGCCTGAGGAACTGACCTAGATTTCAGTTATTTACCATTTGTTCACAAGGAACACCAGAATCAAAAGCATCAAACCGGTTGATTAAAGCATTTACTGTACCTTTACAAAGTTCCAAACCTGTTTGATGTTACTTCTGTTAAACACAAAGGAAGATATAATGAAAAATATTGGGGAAAAAACAGCCATTGAAGTCCATTGCAATTTTGTTCCTATAGATGACAATAGTTACTTTAATCCAGCATTCTTCAGGCTATCTTGTCTTGTTCAATAATAAAAAAGAGAAATGTTTAGAATCACTTAAGTGTGAGGAAATGTTCACTTTTGATTGATATATCCCTTTAAAGGGTCATGAAACCCCCATCTTCAGTTCAAGTCTACCTCAGAATTTTCTTTAAAAAATGCTTCATGATGGGCGTGGAGCGCTGAGAGCAGAGGGAAGAGTGGGCGTGGCCGGCAGAGCAGGGGAAAAAGAGGGGAAACAACAACTGTTGTCAGTCGGCTCACAAAATGAGACAAACCATGAGGCGGCGCATGATTTTATAGTATACAAAGTTAAAATGCAAAGAAATAAACTGTAATTAATTTAATGCCCTGCTACATTTGTTAATCGTAATTTCATCTACACAACCACAATTTATATATCAATATAAATATAATCATTTTTATATAAACAATATAAATGAGGCGGACTTCTCTCCTTCTCAATCTCCGGGTCTGCAGACATGGTGGATAGCAGTGCAGCAGGTCTCTTGCCCTACTTCAACCATTAGCCCTGCCGGTAACCTGGAGGATTTTAAACATAAGCAATGTGTCTGAATAGTAACAAACTCAACTGATAAAAGTCTGCCATTCTCCAATTCTTGAATGAAATGGAAAAATGCTTCCTGCAAACTAACAGTTTGGCTGTATTGGCCCTGACAGCATCATGGGGAAAAACATGCAACAAAAGCTGTGGATCATGGAAACAAACACATACGACCCTTCATGAACGACTAAATACTGCGTGCCACATGCAAAGTCCGCGGACGCGGTCTCACCCAGTAATTGGGTCTCACAGCTTGGCAGGTCTCCCTTGCCTTCGGAAAGCACGTGCTCTCATGAATAAGCAGGGTCTTCTCATAGGATAAGAAAACTCAGCTATGAATAATAATGAGAAAGCGATGCATCATCACTTCACTAGCAGATTCTACATCACAGATTTTGATCCCGCCCCAAACATTATTTTAAACCCGGAAGATAAAATTAGCTGACAAGGGCTCAAAATTATCCAGTTTTCCCCACAATTAAAGCTAACAGGTGCTGATGTGGTCTTAACTCATGCTCACACACACAAATCTGTTAAAAGTCTCCAAAAAAAGTATGAGGGTTTCTTTAAACTTTAAGTATACTAAACAGAAGTACAAGCATCATCTTATTTTTCTCATCTCAAAAAGGTCTACATCTCTACAAAAATGAAAAAAAGAGCAAAGACGCGAGGCAGTGAGTGAAGAAATAGTGTCTCCACATGCAGTCTTTCTGAAGGACAGAGGCCGAGCGTGACCAAGCGCTTATTAAAAAGCGGTGAGTGAGTGAGATGATGATGCCGGTGCTCGCCAGACCACCAAACAGCAGGGGAAGGGAAAGCATGACCGAGAACGAGACTCAGGTCACGACACCCAAGAAAATAGATGAGCGAGAGAAGCAGAAAAACGGTTGGGGTATTTAGGAAAGGTTAGAAGAGTATCTGAAAGACATGGTTTTAAATTAATAGTTAAGTTTGTAATTTTGTTGAATTTCAAAAGTAATGATTGCTTTCAGCGGCACAGTGGTTAACAGTAGCCTCACAGCAAGAAGGTCACTGGTTCGAGTGCCGTGTTTGTCGTGGGTTTCCTCTGGGTGCTCCGGTTTCCCCCATAGCCCAGACATGCGCTAGGTGAACTGGATAAACTAAATTGGCTGTAGTGTATGAGTGTGTCTGTGAATGTGAGAGAGTGTATGGGTGTTTCTCAGTACTGGGTTGTGATTGGAAGGGCATCCGCTGTGTAAAACATATGCTGAAATAGTTGGCGGTTCATGATTGCTTCAAAACGGGTCCATCAGATAGCATATTTTATGCTTCCATAAGGTGCACTATAATCTATATCAATTTGGTTAAAAATTTGTAATAATTCAGAAATAGTACTACAATTTTAAATTAATTCTTTAATTATAATCAAATAAAAAAATTAGATTTAATCCTGTGATGCAAAGCTCACCATTACTCCATTATTCAGGATCCTTAAAGTATTATAATTTCTTTATTTTATTTCTTTTCATTTAATGACTACTGATACTCAGATTTTAATAATGGCTTACCATTCCTATAAAATGTTGAAAACCCCATTGTTATTGTGATTAATATGAAGTTCTTTTATTAAGATTTATTTGAAACAATCTCGTAACATTAGATAATGCACTGTAAAAAAAAATGGGTTATTTCCAGACAAACATCTGGACAGATACAAATACTGTGTTTAATTTGGGCCTATAAATTTAATTCTAAATAATCAACCAAGCTGTTGGCTTTTGTCGGTTGGTTGAAATAGCCCAGCATATTTCAGTGTAGACCTTAAGTGTGCACCACTTCTTTCAACAATAATATGAGGTTTTCTTGAGCCACAACTCAGCATATTAGAATGTGACAAAGATTGAGTAATGATGTATATAATTATACATTAAAAACACTTCTTTTAAATTGCAATAACATTTTGGTAACACTTTAAAGGCGTCCTAGTTAAACATTCTGTAGTAATTACAGTTAATAATGCAAAATTACATGTAATTAACCCTGAATCTAATCCATATTCTAACCCTATAAGTACATGTTTATATTCCAGTATTAAATGAACAGTTACACTGAAACAAGGACTCTTTAAAATAAAGTGTAACTTATGTGAAGAGACAACGCTGGGTTTGCTGACAACGGGGTTCAGGGTCCAAATACAGGTTTATTAGGAGAATGATCGGGCAGGCAACGGTCAACAAGGTTAAACAGATGTATACAGCCAATCCAAAGTTGTGGTCATAAACAGGCGAATGGTCAGTTCCGGTGGCAAGCAACATAAAACAAACAAGTCAAAATACAGCAAAGCAAGGCATTGCGTCAGAATGTTCACAAAAAAAGTTAAACAAGACTCAGCCCAGAGGTGTGCGTGTGTAGTCCATGTAATCGGTTCATAACGATCCTCCGGCTGCATGTGTGTGAGTGTAGTCAATGGAACCCGAAACAGGTGCATGCGAGTGGTGCATGACTGGATCTGTAGTTCTTCAGTGTGGTGTGTGCATAGTTCTCCAGTGATCCGCATGAATGCCAGCGATCTGCAAGGATTAGATCGCTGGTGATTGTGACAGTAACCAATTTTTTTGCAATTAAATGCAGCCTTTTCCTATTTTATGAAATACTGTAGATGCAGCTCTGGTTAACATAAAAGATTCTTTCAAAAACAATTTTAAAGTATTAATTTAAAAGGTTTAACTGCATACATTAACATAACCTTTCAAATAGACCAAATTAAGTTTTAAAGGGATTGTTCAATCAATTTCTCATCCTTCACTTTTTCCAAAATCTGCTGAACACAAAAGAAAATATCTTGAAGCATATTGGAAACAGGTAGCCATAGACTTCCATGTTTTTTCCCTACTAGGATTGTCAGTGGCTACAGATTATCAACATTTTTCTAAATTTCTTTTGTGTTCAACTAAAAAAAAAAAAAGAAAAGGTTTGGAACCACTTGTGTGAATAAATGGTGACAATTTTAGTTTTGGGTGAACTATCCCTTTAAGACGACGAAATGTTACCAACCTCATAACTGTTTAAAGCAGCATTTTACAATTTTGTACACACTGAACGCCTCTCAAACTGTGGCGAATGGTCTTCAGGGACCACTGTTCCAGGTTGCAGAACGATAAAACACAGAAGTTGCAAAGAGACGTCTATTATCACCCTCTGCGACTGCTTATCGGTCTAAATGTGTGACTTTGGGTCAATGCAATCAGTTCTGGGGGAATAGGAGAGAGCCTAAATTTAACCGCCTTTGTTTACCCTTATCTCAACAATGCTGAAAACTCTCTCACCACAGACAAGAATGACCAAAATGTAAAGTTTCTCTTCTCTTAATCAGCGAACCGGCCATTTAGGTTTGCTCTTTCCAATGCCATTTACCACAGAAAGGACATTTATAGACCCTGGACCACAAAACATTAAACTGCATTGATATATTTTTGGCAATAGCAAAAAAATATACTATAGTCAAAATTAAAAAAAAAAATAAATAATAAATAAAATGAAATACAAAAAGTAAAGATCAATTTATAATTAATATATTTTGCAAATTTTCAACCATTTCAAAAATGTAAATTCATGATTAGTAATATGTATTGCTAATTTAAAGGCTCTGTGCATTTAAAATAACCTTTTTTTTTAGATGTGAGGATCAGTATGTTAGTTTTAAGAATATTTATTCGCTTAATGCAACAACAAAAAATTGCATTTAGAAGATACAAACATCCAAAGCTTGCGGTTTGTCTAAACGCATCAATGATTTTAATCATGTATTCTCATACTTCAAATCTTCTGACCAAGCAAAATGATGAGAAACTGATCTCTAGTATCTAACATGCCCCAGCC
This sequence comes from Danio aesculapii, assembly GCF_903798145.1. Taxonomy (NCBI): domain Eukaryota; kingdom Metazoa; phylum Chordata; class Actinopteri; order Cypriniformes; family Danionidae; genus Danio; species Danio aesculapii. Next base: position 56,526,858 of record NC_079440.1, read on the forward strand.
CCTTTAAGATGCTTCTCATTTACTTTTCATTTGATGCCCTTCAGCACACCGAGAGCTGTGATAAAAACAGACTATTGGCAGTTTTTTTAATGGGAGAAGCTACTCCATCACACCCTGTCTTCGTGTTTCAGTTCAGATTACGACAAACATCAAATAAAAATGAACATTTTGAATCAATTCATGAGACCTTTAATTTGGACAACTTTAAATGTGAATTTCTCAATATTTCGCTTTTTTTAAACCTTCAAATTCTTGATTTTCCAAGTAGTTTTTTCTCAGCCAAATTGAACAAACATTAAAGGAAATTTTATTTATTTAGCTTTCAGGTGATATCAATATTTTAAAAAAATGACACTTTTTGTTTTGTGGTCCAGGGTAACATTTAGATTTTGTTGTTCATCTGAATAACAGGCTGATTACAATAAAACACAAACAAATAAAGAAGACCTTATATACTATGGGTTGGATGAAGTTAACTAGTCATTCAACAACTAAAAGCCCATTAAATTTACATTCAAATGAACCTGAAATCAGTCTATGGATTTAAAAATTAGTCGACTCCTTGTATAGTGACATCATGGTGCATCACCTATCAGCAATATTATATATATACCAAATATATATATATACATATATGATAGATAGATAGATAGATAGATAGATAGATAGATAGATAGATAGATAGATAGATAGATAGATAGATAGATAGATAGATAGATAGATAGATAGATAGATAGATAGATAGATAGATAGATAGATAGATAGATAGATAGATAGATAGATAGATAGATAGATAGATAGATAGATAGATAGATATCTGAAAGAGAAACAGACAGACAGACAGACAGACAGACACATACACATACCAAAACTTGCATTTTTTTGCTGATGAAAAATGATCAAATATTTATGTCTTGGCTTGTATTAATCAGTCGGAACACAAATAGAAAACAAAAAGTTATTAATAAAAATAAATAAATCAAGAAGAAGAAAGAAACCTATCTGAGGACTATCTCTCTACCTATCTGTGTTTGTGATTGGTCAAACTGAACCAGGATTTCCAGGGCAAGAATCTTGAAACTATTCATGTTTGTTCTAATTTGCAGTCAAGTAGATGAAATATTAGGCTAATATCAATTTAATACTGCTCATATGCATCTTTTACCACCTATTAAAATTCAGTTTGTCAAAATATTGCACTCACAAGTCCTTCTCTAAACAATTTAGCAGCTTCCACTCATTTCCTCCTGTGGTTTAGTCCACATAAATAGGCAGAACAGCATATTCAGTGGTATATTAACCATTCAATATACAATATGAAGTCAGAATTATTAGCCCTCCCTGAATTATTAGCCCCCCATTTATTTTTTTCCCCTAATTTCAGCTTAACAGAGAGAAGATTTAACAAATTTCTGAACATAGTATTTTTAATAACTCATATCTAATAACTGTTTTATTTTATCTTTGTCATGATGACAGTAAATAATATTTGACTAGATATTTTTCAAGACACGTCTATTCAGCTTAAAGTGACATTTAAAGGCTTAACTAGGTTAATTAGGTTAACTAGGCAGGTTAGGGTAATTAGGCAAGTTATTGTATTACGATGGTTTGTTCTGCAGACTATCAAAAAAATATAAAGCTCAAAGGGGCTAATAATTTTGTCCTTACATTGGTGTATTTTTTAAACTGCTTTTATTCATTATTTATAGAAAAAATATTATCAGACACACTGTAAAAAATTCCTTGCTCTGTTAAACATCATTTGGGAAATATTAAAAAAAAAAAAAAAAAAAAAAAAAAAAGAAGAAAAAAAGGGGGGGGGCTAAAAATTCTGACTTCAACTGTACATGCCATAGTTAACATCATTGTTTATGTAACTGACCAAATCTTGACATAAGCGCAAACTCGATACTCAATACTTTTCCGATACACCACATTTAAATTGTTATTTACATGCAAAATTACATACTCCCGATGCACCAAATTTGAAACGACAAAATTTTCATTTCAGGATTCATTTGGTTATGTCTTCAATCTTTTTACTTGTATTTGGACCCCCGTAAAAAAAAAAATATATTAATAATAAAAAAAAAATAAACCTTTTTCAAAACGCTGATTAGATGCATTTTCTGTACTTTTGATTCAGATGAGACATACAGCCTTAATAGTAAACTAGGTCTCTCTGACCCCTAGGTCAAAACTAAAGAGCTTAAATCATTCCAATTTTTACAAACATAATGCAGCACTGATGGGGAGATTACATAACCATCTCAGATTACAATTTTTTTTTCCTGAAAGTCACTGAAGAAAAAGAAACTGCTATCTTGGAAGAACCTTGAGGGACCATGTAAATAAAATGGTACACTGCAAAACAGTTATGACAAAATATCATGACAACAAATTATTTATGCTACTTATTTTAACTTTAACTTATCGTGTCTTACCTAAAATTAAGCTATACCAAGTTTAACTTAATATTTTAATCAGTTTGTTTGATTCAACTCCATTTGACTAGAAAAGTTACACTGGATCAGCTTAAGGCAGCAATATTTTTACAGCGTACAGGTTATAGACCTTTTTATTTATTTTTTTATTATTAATTGTCGTTTATTTTAATACATCAGCACAGACAAGTGCAGTCTCGGCTATACAGTAGGAAATAATGGAAAATATACAAACAAGTAAACAGGATAATACAGTCAGGCTAGGAGTTAAATATGCACCATAGAATAGAAAACCAGAAGAAATTATTAATGTAATGGCTATAGAGCATTTCAATGTGATGTTCACGGGCCAAGGACATGTCCTGCTTTTTGTCAAACTATATCATAACTCTAACAAGACACGAATTAATCATAACAGCTATCATAAAATTAGTAATCAATATATGGATCTTTTTTGGATTCTCAGAAGCTAATGGAATTTAAAATTGTAATTAAGGAAATGCCATCGTTTTTGGTTTACATCCCTTAGAATTGTCTATGACCAACAACACGGGTCACCCCAGCCCAGTACTGTACTGTAAGACAAATTAAAATGATTATAGGAAGAACCATAATACTTCAAAACGCAATTAAAATTACTAACAGTAGGAGTAAAATGCTATTGGTGTGTACTTCAAGTGATACAAACCGAAGTCTTATTAAAAAAAAAAAAACGGTGAATTCTTGTTTCTAGAGAGATCCATAATTAGTCTCAAGCGTAAAAGCACTTACAAATCCAGTTAGATCAACCTAACAAGAGAACAAAACACGCTAAACAACACGCAAACATATCCACATCTGACCAAAACAACCCGGATTTATCAGGATTTTTGCGGTTTCATTAGACCCACGAAGCGTACTGAATTTGGATGTTACCAGTCAGTAGTTATCGTGTAGTCATCGTAGTGTGCTTAATAGTGTGCTTCTACTGTCATCTAGCGGCCTACTGAGTGTATATCACAAGTTTGTGTTGCTTCTTGCCAAGTGACTTAACAAAACCGTCAGCTTACCTTTATGCATGTGTTGTTTTGATATTCCTCAAACATTGTGTTGGGTTTTATTCTTCATCGTCACAGTTTTAAGCGAATAATTCACGTTGGTTTTCCTTGCTGATATAATTCCTACTGAAATAAACTGTATAAGTATATTTTCCGTCGTCTACATTTTAAGATTTTAAGACATTTTAAGCCAACTGACTTTACACCTGGACTTTTATTAGCTAATTAGATCAGGGGGCGTGGTAAAATCAATTTAGGCCAACGGCAACGGGAAGCTTTTTATCGGACAAAATTCACACATGCAAAAAAGTGCCAGGTGAGTTTGTTTTCCCTGAAAAATAAACATTTGATTTATTTGAAAGCTGCTTGTGTTACATTTACATTCATATATCTGATAAACCCTGTCTTTTAGGGATACAATATCAATTAAACGTAAAAAAGCTAAAGAATTACATAAGCATGTCCTTTAAATTTAATGAGTCTTTTAAAATTACATTAGAAATTATGCGTTTTAAATCTAATTGACTTATATGTTTAATTATATGTTATAAATTTTAAATATTTATTTATTTATTGTTTGTTTGTATTTATTTTCATAGTCAATTGTAACTATAAACTTTAGTCACTATATGGGTGAATTGGATGAACAAAATGGACTGTAGTGGGTCAATCTTGTGTTTCTTGTATGCATATATTAATCTGCTTGTATATTTTTATGCTTTTTAACACTTGCTTTTCCTTCACAGAAGTTTACATGATATATTCTGCAGTGGTTAACTGGAGACTGAAGGTTTTATCAACATCAAGATTTTAGGTAAAAGAAAAAAATTATTATGGACGGGACGGAAGCTTAGTGGTTAGCACTGTCGCCTCACAGCAAGAAGGTTGCTAGTTCGAGTCTCGGCTGGGCCAGTTGGCATTTCTGTGTGGAGTTTGCATGTTCTTCCCCGTGTTGGCGTGGGTTTCCTCAGGGTGCTCCGGATTCCCCCACAGTCCAAACACATGCGCTATAGGTGAATTGAATAAATTAAACTGGCCGTAGTGTGTCAATCTTGCATCTCTTGCATGCATATATTAATAATCAGGGTATCTTCCGTTTTTAACACTTGCCTTTGCTTTACAAACACAGATTTTTCATCAGGTAAAGGTCAAATAACAGGTTAACATATGTAAAATTAACCATTCCTAATCAATCACACATGCATAACAATACAGTGTTTGCAAATCAGCTATTTTAAGAACAATGAAATAAATGTAACAAGTAGACACACTGATGTAACACAATTTGTAAAAATAAATATTTTATATCTCTGTGTTCACACATAGTTTTCAATGACTCAATGCATTTTCATTTTTAAATTCTCAGGTTTTTGCATAGATTTAATGTAAACACTCAAATATGAAATGCATATTGATTTTTAAAAACACAATGTTTTAGCACACACTGAATCTAAAATCTCAAGTACATACAGTTGAAGACAAAAATATTTAATTATTTATTATCAAAAAAAATTTAATTATTACAAAAATTATTCCCATGTACTTTAAACGTTATTTTTCATTTTAATGAAAGGAAAACTGATTTCTAATAACTGATTTCTTTTGTCTTTTTAATGATAACAGTACATAATTTATTAGTTATATTGGAAGATGCTAGTATTTAGTGTAAAGTGCAATTTAAAGGCTTAACTAAGATTAATTAGGTTAATTATTGGACAACAGCAGTTTGTTCTTTGTTCTTTCTTTAAAGTTCTTAATAATATTGACCTTAATATATATATATATATATATATATACACTTTATCAAAAATATAAAAAACTATCTTATAATTTTACTGTATAACTCTAATTTATATATATCAACTGTATATGGGATGTACACTACCGGTCAAAAGTTTGGGGAGAGTTTTTTTTTTTTTCAAGAAAACTGCTTTAAAAACAAGAAGGTTGCTAGTTTGAGTCTTGGCTGGATCATTTGGCATTTCTGTGTGGAGTTTGCATGTTCTTCCTGTGTTGGCGTGGGTTTCCTCCGGCACTCCGGTTTCCCCCACAGTCCAAACACATGTGCTATAGGTGAATTGAATTAGCTAAATTGGTCATAGTGTATGTGTGTGAATGCAGGAGTGTATGGGTGTTTCCCAGTATTGGGTTGCGGCTGGAATGGCATCCGATGCGTAAAACATATGCTGGATAAGTTGGCGGTTCATTCCTCTGTGGCGACCCCTGAAGGGGCTAGGCTGAAAATTAACTAATGAATGAATGAATAATAATAATAATAACCATGTAGTGGTTAGTGCGTCGACACATGCACTCCGGTGCTCATGGCGACCCGAGTTCGATTCCCGCCTCGTGGTCCTATGCCGATCCTTCCCCTCTTTCTGCTTCCCATGTTTTCTGTCAATACTCTACACTTTCCTATCCATTAATGGTAAAAACCTCGAAAAAAATAATTATAAAAAAATAATAATTATTATTAGGGTGATTTCTGAAGGATCATGCCACTCCGAAGACTGGAGTATTGACGCTAAAAATTCATCTTTTAAATCAATGGAAAAATTAAATAAACTAAATTAAATTAAATTAAATAAACTAATTCTAAACAGTTATTATTTAGTGCAGTAACATTTCACAATTGTACAATTTGTACCGTATTTTTGATTAAATAAACGCAGCCTTGGTGAGCAGGGGCCTCATGTACAAAGACTTGCGTTGAAATCATACTAAAACATTGCGTACACACAAAGCTGTAAGTGCGTACGCAGTAAAAAAATTCAGATGTATGAAACACTGCGTACGCGGAATCCCACGCATATTCTCTTTGTACATCTAAATTAATGTGAAACTGAGCGCACGTGCACGAGCTCAAAACCCCTCCCTGCCTCCTCCCCTGTATGAATATGCTAATGACTCTACTTTGGCAAAACCAAACGAAAAAGCAATGGCAAAAGCAAGCAAAAAGAGAAACTTTGAACAGAATGTGAATTGGAGGTGCTCCTATCGGAGGTAGACCGCAGAAAAACGATGTTATTTGTAAGTTTGTCCTCCAGAATTAATAACCAAAGAAAAAAATTGAGTGGGAGAGTTTAGCTGATGCGATTAACGCAGTGGGGTCTGAACATGGCACTGTGAGTGAATTAAAAAAGAAGTGGTCCGATGTAAAGGTGGAAAATTTTGCAGCATGAGTGGCATAGCTCGTAAAGTGCATTGCAACATGTTTTGACACGATCGATCATGGACTCGGTTCGAACCCAGCGTCTGATGAAGTTATTCTTTTTTCCCCCCACTGCAAATCAGATTTTGCCTACTCTTCATCACGAGGAATACAAGTAGGAATCATTAATAAGTGTGTATTATGTTACGCGCATTTGAGCGTCACATATTACTTGCACATTTATTGAATGGAAATGTTTCCGATTCATCCAAATTCATCTTCAGATGGCGCCTTTATAGCAATGTGCGTGCAGTCGATCGCTCCGATTGCATTGGGAAAACCGGCGACCGCTGCAAATTGCGCTTTAGTGTTTAGCTGGTCAACTGCATGGTATGGAAACCTTATATACCTGCTAGACATGCGGATGATCCCGTTCCATACAGCTGCCATTGCACGGCTCAAAGATACTTTGTAGTGTGCAAATTAACATAATTGCCTCGAGGAGACGCCAATGGAAATAAAACAAACACACACAAGAAATGCACGTACGCCAGACATGAAGTTGGCGTGTACCAACGCACATTCTCACGTTCATTTCATCATTAGTAAATGCAAACGTGAGCGTGAAATCTGGCGTATGCAAAGTTTTTGTGCGTACGCAGCGTTGATACATGAGGCCCCAGGAGAAGCTTATTTTAAAACATTTACAAATCCTCCTGACCCCAAACTTTTGACCGGTAGTGTATATAAAATAAGTATTGAGCACGTCACCATTTTTCTCAGAAAACATATTTGTAAAGGTGCTGTTGACTTGAAACTTTCCCCGGATGTTGGTAACAACCAAAGAAATCCAAATATGCAAAGAAAAAAAATCAAATTAGTTTACAAATTAAGTTTTTCGTAATAAAACGAAATGACGCAGGGAAAAAGTATTGAACACATAAAGAAAGGAAGGTGTAGAAAGGCAGTGAAAGCCCAGACAGCAGCTGAAATCTCTCAGTAGCTCTACAGCAACCATCTGCCCTTCATCATCGTTATTACACATAACAAGTTTTTCAGTTTTTGTATGTTTTGTTTTATTTTTATGTTTGTATTGTTTGGGATTTTACCAAAATCTGGTTTAATTCCACGTCAACAGCTCCTTTAAAAATATAATACCCAGGAAAAAACATGACGTGGTCAATACTTACTTTCCCTGCTGTTTGTATTATGTCTTTATTTTCTTTTTTCCTTCCTTTAAAACCAGTTTTAACACATTTTTAAACTGTTTTTAATCATCTTTGTTGTTCTCTTATACTTGTATTTTATGTTTCCTTTATTCTTGTTTATGTAAAGCACTTCGAATCACCATAGTGTATGAAATGTGGTATAAGCAGGTCACACATCGGAAGCGCCGCTCGGCACGGCGACACGGCGCACACATGACAGTTAAGAGTATCACACACCAGACGCGGATATTCACATGATATTTAACATGAAACTAATCAGATGGCGCTCTGTGGAGCGGCAGAGAAATGAACAGTGTCCTGAGTCGTGGCTGGGCGCCGCGGACAGCCGCCGACTTGCAGCGCTGGTGTGTGTACCCTGATAGAAACCTATGTTTAGAATTCTGAAATGTTAGCGCTGCGTGGCACTATGCGGCAGCCGCCAAGCAGTGCTTCTGGTGTGCGACCTGCTATATAAATAACATTGCCTTGCCTGACATATATGAATGTCAGGTTGTCCCTTGTATTTTATAAACCAGATCCTGAGTGTTAACCTCTACCTTCCTCTAGCAGTCTTTGTGTTATGTGAAAGTCTCGACAGGCACTGGTTTCTGACATTGCTCTCCTTCCCAGCCAGGGAAACACTGGCACCTGAAACTGTCTGTGAATCTTCTGGTTGCATCTTGACCCGGCCAGAGCCTCCTGTGAGCCACATAGGATGGGCCGCCAGTGATGGGAGCGGGAAGCTGAGCTCTGGGAATGATGGACCAGATATCTGGATCGAGATGCAGGTAAACTGAAGCGCTCGGGTCCCGTCTGACACACCGGCCCTGAGAAGAGCACACTTTCCTGCTGCATAGAAATGCTGCCTCCGTCACGTTCACTATATAGCGGCCAAGTGTGAAGTCCAGGTAATCCCGAACCGCTTCACAGGTCTTCTGCGCGAAACAGAAAGAGAGAGGGGTTATATGGTATATTCTGCTGTGGTTAACTGAAGGTTTTATCAACATTGAGATTTTAGGGAAAACAAATTAATTGAATATTTAAGAAAAGGTGTTTATATTATGTAATATGGTGGCTCGTAACTAGTGCTGAGGAAAGTTACTTTTGAAAGTAATGCATTATAATAATAATGAGTTACTGCCCAAAAAATAACATTACTTAATTATTATTATTATTATTACTTTTAATATTGTTTTATCTTTTTTTTTATTGTTTCTGTATGTTCCTGTGGGCAGCGCATTCTCTCATTGAGTGTGTGATTACGTCTCTCATCGAATGTGTGACTATGTTAATTTTACTTGAGCAATTTATTTTTAAATGCTAATAAATTAAACTAAAAAGTAACATGTGGCGACACTAGCTCAGTGGTTTGCACTTTTGCCTCACAGCAAGAAGGGAGCCTGGTTCAAGTCAAGGAAATGCCAGTTGGCATTTCTGTGTGGAGTTTGCATGTTCACCCCGTGTTGGCGTGGGTTTCCTCCGGGTCCCCCACAGTCCGAAGATAGACACTTTAGGTGAACTGAATAAACTAAATTGTCCGTAGTGTATAAGCGTGTGTGAATGAGTGTGTATGGGTGTTTTCCAGTACTGGGTTGCAGCTGGAAGGGCATCCACCGCTGTGGCGACCTCTGAAATAGAGACTAAGCCAAAGGAAAATGAATGAATGGATGAACAAAAAGTAACTCACATTACATTTTTCAAAAAAGTAACTCAAATATTGTTACTTATTTTTAAAGTAATGTGTTACTTTACTCATTACTTAGAAAATAAATATTTTCACTAGGGATGTCCAGATCCGATCACATGATCAGAAATTGGGCCGATCACGTGGTTTCAGACTCGATTGGAATCAGACGTTACCTCCCGATCAGGACTCGAATATATATATATGTACATATATATATATATTCTCATTATTTTATAACACATCAATAGTTATGCAGTGAGACAGAGTTAGACCTCTTTATTGACTTCACACAGAAATAGCAACGGGTGCGGCATGACATCACTTTGTTGGTTAAATGCCGGCAAAGCAGAACATGGAAGCAGCTTGAAGCAGAAACTGCGAGTATGTCTGCGATCTGGAGGTATTTTAAAGTTAATGACAACAACATTGACATAGCAAATTTTGAGATATGTAAACTTGGGATTGACTGCTGGGTATTTTAAGCTAAGGTGCTATTTGTTTTTATATTAGATTTCTTTTTTATATTTACTGTTTTCAAGTCCAAAAGTGAAGAACTGATGTTCATTATTACTTGATTGTTTAAGCTACCTCACAGAAGTGCCCTGTTTATTGAATGTCAAAATAAAGTGAAATAAATAAAAAATAAGGAACATCCTGGATCTGCTTCTTTGTTCTTCTTTATTCTTTTTTCATGTATTATAGAAGTATCGGATCAGGTTTCAGTATCAGTAGATATTCAAAAACAAATAACTCAGACTCGGAGGCAAAAAAACCTGATCAGGACATCCCTAATTATTACATAACTCGCGTTACTTGTAATGAATTAGCCCAACACTGCCTTTATTATTGAGATTTAAACATTAAATTATTCAAATAATTCGATATTGTTTAATCATCCAATTCAGATTATTTATTTGTATATTTTAATACAATTTAGACTAAAAATGTGTTTAGTCAAGCACAATAACAGCTTTAAATGAAGTAAAATATCTACAACTGTATCCCAACATCTTCCCCAAAATGCAAAAGTTCACGAATATTAAAAATTATTACTTGACACAAATGCAAAAATGTCAGTCTAATGTCTAGTAATCAACCAATCTGAATTAAATTGAGTTATAAAGCAGATACAAATAAATATTCATAGAGATTAGGCTAATATTTGGCTGATATTTGGGGATTACTGGCTAATAATTAGCTTGACAAATAAAAAGACATCTGCGCACAACTCCACAAAGTATTTGAGCAAAATATCATGGCCACTTCATTGCTTTAGTACTATTATTTAATAGAAATTTTAGTTTAGTGCCACCAGCCTGATCTCACGAGAAAACGTAAGTATTTTACGTTTTTCCAGTTTAGTGGCTAATTCGTACAAATTCGTACGAGTAAAGTCGTACGAAATTGTACGATTTTAAAAAGGAGGCGTGGCACCTAACCCCACCTCTTAACCCAACCGTCATTGGGGGATAAGCAAATCGTACTAAATTGTACGAATTAGATCGTACGAATTAGCCACTAAATCAAAAAGTTACGAATTGCCGTGAGATTGTGTTGGTGCCACACCAGCATATTTATTTTAATTGTAGAGTTATTTTAATTGTAAGATAATTGCACATACACACATATTCAATTAGTAATGTAACTCTATTTTTCAACTTGTAACACTTTCAACATTTTGAGCTCAATTATAAAGCCACATCAAGTCCCCATTAATGATTAAGTGGCCACAATAACAAACTGACATTTAAATCTCTTGAACACAAGCGTGTATGCCATAAACTACACATACTTTTGAAAACCCAGCATTTCAGTTGATTAGTTATCACCATAGGTGCTAATCATCACAGCGGTAAACAACAGTTTTGTTCTTCCATATACCAAGAACTGTTATTTGTTTCCAGGCAAACTGTTTGCAATATTGTCATTGACATATGAATGTTCACATGATTAACAGGCAGTATGAGGGTACGAGTAAGACGTTTGAGACTATATTCCCATTCTCTGTTGGTCAAAAGTGAATCTAGAGTTTAGAGATCAGCAAACTTGCATTATTTTGTATTCAAAAGCATTCATACTCTTGTTTTTTACATGCATATTAGTAAATGGAACTATTTATACTCTTTGGAACTAAATCTATTGTGACCTTTTTAATTAAAAATAACAGTTCCAACTGGGGATTTTGGCAGCAAGTAACCATTGAGTCAACTGTTCTTAATAAATCCACTTCTTCCTTAGCATGAAGAACATTTTTTTTTATAAATAAACTTGTTTTACTTTGAAGTGCAGGTGAAAAAGTTCCAAGAAAGTTCTTTAATGGAACCATAGATTCCTAGAACCCTTATTCTTAAAAGTGTTATTTTCAGAACAACTTGAAGCACTTCAGTTTTCTAGCCAGCCACTTTACCGCTAGCATACAGTAATCAGAAGAATATGTGTGCATGCGTGTAATCAACATCAGTCAACCTTTGTTTGAGAGTAGTTTCCATCTCCCCACAGCACGACACCGGAGGCTCCTAGTGCAACGCTCTCGCCAATGGTGTGCACCAAGTCATCCTGAAAACACAGTCGAGTAGCACATGAACCAGAATTAGATCAATGCAATCTGTAAAATAAAGGCTTCCACACAATTCCTTTATATTGTCGCAACATAAATTGACTAAGTTAACTTGATTGTTCTTTACAAATTTAAGTGGATTTAACATAAAACAATTAAGTTGTCCAAAAAGAAAGGAAAAAAATACCTAAGAATTGTGTTGGTTCAACTCATATTAAATAAGCAGTTTGAACAAGCAGCAAAAGTCAGTTTTTGAGTGTACCATAAGCTTAAAGTGTTAATAAATATTTGAATTCCAATAATAATGAGCTACAAACTGCAGCTATAACAACAAGAAAGAACAACAATCAAGAAAGATCAACAATATCATTTGCTGTTTGACAGCATTAACAATCTTTTACCAGATTATTGAAATCACTGTGAGACAATCAGAGTTTACCAGAGTTTGAAGATTCAGAACAGTTAAAGCAGCAGATATCATAATCAACATAACTGGCGGTAAATAAAAAATAATTATTTTAAATTAAAGTGCTAATTAGAATTACAGAATAAAGCTACGGTCACACTGGGCTTTGTGTGTGCGAAATTCTGTCATGCGGTGCTGCGAAAAGGGGCGGGATTAAACAAGATGATTAGACATTAAAAAAGCGAGCGATTGCTCCATGCTTTAAATTTCTGTCCAGAGAGGTCCTGTTTTGATCCTCGATGGTCTCACGCAGTCAAGTGATGCGATTTCGCAGGTCAGAGTTCACCAAGCTTGAACTTTGCACCGCAGCAACCTGCGAAACTCGACGCATGACCCCGCGTTTCTGGTCTGACGCATTCGCGTGCGTATGAATGGAAGTCTGAGGGAGGAAAAGTCAAGTGTGACCGCACCTTTACAGAACAGAACAAAGAACAAACCCCTGCTGCCTAATGACTTACCCTATTTGCCTAGTTAATCTAATTAACCTAGTTTAACCATAAATATCGACTTTAAACGCAATACTCTAGTAAACTTTTATTGAAAATAAAGATTAAAACATTATGTACTTATTATGTATGCAAGGACAAAAAAAATAGTTATTAGAAATTAGTTATTAAACCTTTTTTTAAGTGTTCACTTAGAAAATATTTGAAAAAGAATTACAACTTTACATGAAGGCTAATAATTTGTAAATAAATAAATATTTATGCATTTATTTTTCTTTTAACCCTATTAAAACCATACAGCTTTTCAGTTTAAATGTGTGTTTTTCCATGTAGTATTAATATTGCTATTTATTTACTGTTTTAAATGAACATTTATAATTAAAAGATTCTTAAAACTTCCAATTTGTTTTAGTTTAGGTTTTTCGTGTAAAATTTACATTTTATTTCAGCTACCAAAAATAGTTTGTTTATTTTTTCTAGTTTAACCGCAAATAATTGTATTACTTTTAGCTAACTGCTACTGTCAGCCAGGAGATGTACAACTTTTAACTTTTTAATTTTTATTTTTGCTCAGTCGTATTTACATACAGTTGAAGTCAGAAATATTAGCCCCCCTTTCAAGTTTTTCCCAAATGATGTTTAACAGAGCAAGAAAATTTTCACAGTATGTCTGATAATATTTTTTCTTCTGAAGAAACTCTTATTTGTTTCATTTTGGCTAGAATAAAAGCAGTTTTAAATTTTTTTGAAATCATTTTAAGGTCCAAATTATTAGCTTTATATTTTTTCGATTGTCTACCGAACAAACAACTGTTATACAATAACTTGCCTAATTACCCTAATCTGCCTACCTAATTAACCTAGTTAAGCTTTTAAATGTCACTTTAAGCTGTATAGAAGTATCTTGAAAAATATCTAGTCAAATATTATTTACTGTCATCATGGCAAAGATAAAATAAATCAGTGATTAGAGATGAGTTATTAAAGCTATTATGTTTAGAAATGTGCTGAGAAAATCTCTCCGTTAAACAGAAACAGGGGGGTTAATAATTCAGGGGGGCTAATAATTCTGACTTCAACTGTATGCTTGTTATTTATTATATTTTATACAGATGCAGTGCACAGAATAAAGATGCCAATCGATCTAAATTAATGAAATCTTTCCAAGCAGAGCTTTTCAAATCATGTGCTGTAATTATATTCATATAGCAACGCATATTGCAGCAAAACAAAATATTGCAATGTCAGATTTTTCCAACATCGTGCAGCCTTAGTTATAGTGTTAGATATAATTAGGTCTCTGTGCCCACCTGTGAGAGGAACTCCATAGAGTATGTGAAGGCGATCCTGGCGTACGGAAAAACAGAGTGTGGCTTATGGGTGGTCATTTCCCTCACCCTCATGGCCTCCAGGATCCGATGCCTGCTGTATAGCAAAATGTCCTGACTGCGGCCCCGGAGCCCGAGATCCAGATAGATATCAGGGTACAAAGCGGAGCTGACGTTCCACAACCAGGCCAGTTTATCATTCCTCTTCATCTCCAGAGCAGGACACTCACCTGTGTACGTCTCGTTCTTCTTATACTGATAATTATAGCAGCAAGGAAAGCCATAAAACCCCCATAATCCTCCAGGACGCTCCCTACGGCCTAGTTTTAATGTCTCCACCATAAAGGCCCTAGAAGAAGCTTCAAATTCCTTCACAGCTTCAGTTTCTATCTGATCCGGACTCCAGGTAGGATGTTTGGCTTTCACTAACGCTCTCGAAGCTTTCCAGTAAACTTCTTTAGAGTCCCAGTTACGTTCCCACATGGGTCTCCATTTCTCCCAGTCAATAATAGCCAGTCCTTGAAACTCAGGATCCGGGATGTTTTTGCGCAGGTCTTCATCTGCTTTGCTGAGGTGTTGGTTCAGGCTGGCATTTTGAGGAACACCTCCGTATATCGGTTCATCGTTAGGACCATAGTAAGGATATTTTCCTAACTTATCGGAGTAAAATATAGTGATGTTGTCCCCCATGAATGTCTGGTTAGGGTTGTGCACGATGTCGAAGACGCTCAAATCCAGCTCGACTCCAAATCGAGACTTGCAGCGCTCAGTTGGAGCGTTCCATACGGAAATAAACGGGAGCTGAGGGAGGAGATGGGATGAGATTGGAGGTTATTTTAGTAAACAAAAACTAAAGCTATTGGCCAACACACATTATCACTTAGGGAACAAAAATTTTGAAAAATCCATATTAAATTAAAAAAACTGACAACAGTCGCTGAAAATTCGACTGAAATAAAATTATAATTAGCAATCTAAAATAAATAATTAGAATTAGGGCAGCACGGTGGCTCAATGGTTAGCACTGTCGCCTCACAGGAAGAAGGTCACTGGTTCGAGTCTTGGCTAGGCCAGTTGGCATTTCTGTGTGGAGTTTGCATGTTCTCCTCGTGTTGGCGTGGGTTTCCTCCGGGTGCTCCGGTTTCCCCCACCGTCCAAAGACATGCACTATAAGTGAATTGGGTAAACTAAATTGTCCGTAGTGTATGAGTGTGAATGTGAGTGTGTATGGGTGTTTCCCAGTACTGGGTTGCAGCTAGAAGGGCATCCGCTGTATAAAACATATGCTGGATAAGTTGGTGGTTCATTCCGCTGTGGTGACCCCTGATAAATAAAGAGACTAAACGAAAGGAAAATGAATGAATGAAATAATCAGAGTAAATAAACACTAACGCTGTGGTAGAAAATCTGACCCGCAGCTGTTTATAGAAACGTCTGTAGATAACACTTTTACAGCAACAAGAGCATGATTATGTAGTTGAGAAGTCAGAATTATTAGCCCTCCTGAATATTTTTTCCCCAATTTCTGTTTAACAGATAGAACATTTCTTCAACACATTTCTAAACATAATAGTTTTTATAACTCATTTCTAATAACTGATTTATTTTATCTTTGCCATGATGACAGTAAATAATATTATACTAGATATTTTTCAAGACACTTCTATACAGCTTAAAGTGACATTTAAAGGCTTAACTAGGTTAATTAGGCAAGTTAATGTATAATAATGGTTAGTGTATTTGTGTGAATGAGAGTGTATGGGTGTTTCCCAGTGATGGGTTGCGGTTGAAAGGGCATCCGCTGCGTAAAACATATGCTGGATTAGTTGGCGGTTCATTCTGCTGTGGCGACCCCAGATTAATAAAGGGACTAAACCGAAAAGAAAATGAGATGAGATTTTGACTTCAACTGTATATAAAAACATTCATTCATTCATTCATTCATTCATTCATTTTCTTTTTGGCTTTTTCCTTTTATTAATCCAGGGTCGCCACAGCAGAATGAACCCCCAACTTATCCAGCATGTTTTTATGCAGCGGATGCCCTTCCATCCACAACCCATCTCTGGAAAACATCCACACACACTCATTCACACTCGTACACTATGGACAATTTAGCCTACCCAATTCACCTGTACCGCATGTCTTTGGATTGTGGGGGAAACCGGAGCACCCGGAGGAAACCCACGCGAACGCAGGGAGAACATGCAAACTCCACACAGAAAAGCCAACTGACC
Organism: Danio aesculapii; assembly: GCF_903798145.1. Classification (NCBI taxonomy): domain Eukaryota; kingdom Metazoa; phylum Chordata; class Actinopteri; order Cypriniformes; family Danionidae; genus Danio; species Danio aesculapii. The sequence continues at coordinate 56,543,422 of NC_079440.1, forward strand.
CAGCGACCTTTTTGCTGTGAGGCGACACTACCTACTGTGCCACTGCGTCGCCTATACAAAAACATATTTTCTATAAAAATATTTTCACTTTTCTTCATTTGCCAAAAAAAGTCAACTAGGCATGTTTAACTACATATACTGTATGATATTTAATATAAAGAAGATCATTTTTACTTATATTCGCTGCATTTGTATGGTTTCAGATTCAGTGTTTTGTCAGACCTTTTTTTTCCTCATATAAACTGTTCAAACACTAAACTTTGCTTTGGTCGACACTGGAAGTGTTCTGTTAACTGTTGTGAACTGGGACAGTTCACCCAGAAATGAAAATTCTATCATCATTTACTCACCCTTCACTTGTTCAAAACCTCATTGAGATTCTTTCTTCTGTTGAACACAAAAGAAGATATTTTGAAAAATGCTGAAAATCTGTAACCATTGACTTCCATAGTATTTTTTTTTTCGTTCCTAAAGTATGTGTACGATTTTTTAAATTGTTTTTTAGGACAACAGTATCTCCAGCAGTCAATGCTCACCGGTTTTCAGCTTTCTTTAAAATATCTTCTTTTGTGTTTCTTCTTTTGTATCTTGAACAGAAGAAAATAAAACTTACGAAGGTTTTGAACCACTTGAGAGTGAGAAATTTAATTTTCATCTCTTTACACAAGAATGACTAAAACTTAAATACAGAAACTAAATGTATAAACTAAAACCTAAATATAAATATTTCTACAAAAAAAAATAACTAAAGTAAAACTAACAAAACCAATAATGAAAACTAAACTGAAATATACATTCATTTTCCTTCAGCTTAGTCCCTTATTTTTCAGGAGTCAGCACAGCGGAATGAACTGCTAACTATTCCAGCATATGTTTTACGCAGCGGATACCCTTCCAGCTGCAACCCAGTACTGGGAAACATCCATACACACTCATTCATACACACTCATACACTACGACCAATTTTGTTTCAATTCAATTCACCTAAACCGCATGTGTTTGGACTGTGGGGTAAATCCGAGCACCCGGAAAAAAACCACGACAACACAAGGAGAACATGCAAACTCCACACAGAAATGCCAACTGGCCCAGCAGGAACCTGAACCAGTCCTTCTTGCTGTGAGGCGACAGTGCTAACCACTGAGCCACCCATAAAATATACAGCAAATTATAAAATATTATCGAAATAAAAACTGCAAAACTACAATAACCTTGATCAGAGGCTGGCTGAAAACTGATGCAGAACACATGCTGAACACCATCAGAAGACATGTTCGACGTCCAGACCTGTCCATCCCAGGAAAAGGTGAGACGCTGAACCTGCAATGAGGGAAACGCTGAACATTTAGCATCCTGCTCCACACCTGATGTTACATGAGCAGAGGCAATTTAAATGGAAATGAAGCCGAGCTACAGTCTAATTTCAAAAGGTAATTTCAATGATGAGAGGCAATTTTTTTTTTGAACAAAGGTATACTTTATCCTGAACAACTCATTATCCATAATAATCATCCACTTCAGGAAACACTACATTAAGTGTGTGTGTCCGTGTGTGTGTCCTTTTCCCCAAAACGTGACTTTATAATGTACATGATTATTTTATTTCACTGAGAAGCAGAGGCGGGCACAAAAAACGAGATTATTACTGACAATAGCTTACGATGTAAAATTATTAATATTAATATTTAACATTATTATAATTCTAGACATGTTACTATGGTAAAGTTGTGCTGTTATCATGACAGTAAATCCATCCAGAAATGGGCAAAAATACATTGAAATGTATTTTAAAATAAAATACCAAATACCTATATTTTACAAGTATCAAAATAAACTACAAAAATACAAGATGCATCAAAATAAAATACTGTATTTTGTATTTTGAAAATATAACAAAATACTTTTACAAGTAAGCATGACATTTCTTTGCAGACCTTCAATTAATAGGCATATTTGATCAGTCCCCTCACCATTAAACTGATTTAGTGAAGTAAATACTGAAGTAAACAATGTTTGACAGCAACAGCGTTTCTTTGAGCACATTTAAGTTCACTTCTCTTATTTATATATATATATATATATATATATATATATATATATATATATATATATATATAATTATTTTTGGGGGGTTTCACCTTTAATTGATAGAACAATAGAGAGTATTGACAGGAAAGTGAGGGGAGCAGAAAGAGGGGAAGGATCGGCATAGGACCACGAGGCGGGAATCGAACTCGGGTCACCGCGAGCACCGGAGTGCATGTGTCGACGTATTAACCACTACACCACTGGCGCCAACCTCTAACCTAATTTTGTACAAATTTCATACAGAAAGTCTTGTCTAAAAGATGATCTCTTTAATCACTGTAAAATTCATGTAATGCAGATAATGAGTTGGAACATAGTACTATATCGCTTCATTCTGTTTCCATCCATAGGGTGGCCTGTAAAATTGCAACAATCGCTTTTCAGTCTTATATTTAAGGTCATTTTAAGGGTGATGTATGATAAATTCTTTGTTCACATAATTTATTTTAAAAAGTCTATTTGCAATTGAAATCTTCTATACTTAATATAAAGACAGGATTTCTGAAAACAACTAAAATCTCCAGTTTTAGAAATTTCCATAAATCATGTTTTTTTGCAATTGTACACTTCATTGCATTATTCAAAAAGGTAATGATTCGCACTCATTAGCCTGGCCTGGCTTCCAGCTAATTCTATCAAACCTCTTCAGCTGCTTCAGAACGCAGCAGCACGAGTGGTCTTTGATGAACCCAAAAGAGCACATGTCACTCCGCTACTCACCCGTTTGCACTGGCTGCCAGTTGCTGCTCGCATCAAATTCAAAGCTCTGATGTTTGCTTCCAAAGCGACCTCTGGCTTTGCTCCTTATCTGCTCTCACTTCTGCAGATATATGTGCCCTCCAGAAACTTGCGTTCTGTGAATGAACGTCGCCTCGTGGTTCCATCCCTAAGAGGGAAGAAATCACTTTCCCGAACTCTCGCATTCAATCTGCCCAGTTGGTGGAATGAACTCCCTAACTACATCAGAACAGCAGAGTCACTTGCTGTCTTCAAGAAACGACTAAAAACTCAATTGTTTAGTCTCCACTTTCCTTCCAAATCTTAACTGCCTCTCTGGCTATACCACTAACTGTACTCTCTCTCTCTCTCTCAAAAAAAAAAAAAAAAAAAAAAACACATTACTAATGCTTTGCTTCTTAGACTTTACACACCTGAAACTTGTCTATAGCACTTGTTCACTGCTGCTCTTATAGTTGTGTAAATTGCTTCCTTGTCCTCATTTGTAAGTCGCTTTGGATAAAAGCATCTGCTAAATGACTAAATGTAAATGTAAATGTCATTAAGTAATTATTCATACTGTTTTCATTTTTTATTTTTACATTCTTTGGGTGATTTGAAAAAACACAATCGTTACGGCAGTGTCACACTGAGGAAGGCATTGTGCCGAAACGTTTGTGTTTTTTAAAATCACCCAAAGAATGTAAAAAGAAAAACAGTACAAATCAATTACTTAATGAGTGCGAATCATTACCTTTTTGAATAATAGCATTGATAAGATTGATGCAGCAAAGAAGTTTCTTCAAAAACCGCAAGCGCGCAGGGCAAACTTCAGCATCTCTACACACTTCATTGCATAAAATAACTCCATTTTTAAGAGATCACGTTTTATCTGCTTTTGCAACAACAACAAAAAAACTACATATAAATTCTGCTGCTGTCGTGTAATGTTGACAAGTCTGTATAGACTGGAGTATTATTAAATATGTCTGTCTCATATACTGTATAGTGCCACTTTGACATCTTCAGACAGACATCTTTCCTATTCATTAACTATAGAGTAGGCATGGGCCGGTATAAGATTCTGATGGTATTATAACCTTAGGTAAAAATATAACGGTTTCACAGTATCACGGTATTGTGATTACTGCTCTGAAATATATTCTTTTTAAATATCTGGGTAAAAAACAACAACTTTTTCCCCTTTGAAAACAATATATTCTATTTTTTGAAGGATTTGTGATATTTTGGAGCAGAAAACACGTCATGCTATTTAATTCAAATGAATCATTGACTTCTGCTGTCTTCATTAGCTTTAAAAACAGGTTTCTTTACAATTTAAAACGGCATCTTTGGATATCTTTTCTTGCTGGAGATACTGTTGTCCTAAAAAACAAAAAAAAATGTAAATAAAAAAAATCTTACACATACTTTAGGAACGATATTACAGAAAATGTTGGCGGTTTTAAAACCTTGACTTTTCCAAACCGCAGTATACCTTCAAAATGGTTATCGTCCCATGCCTACTATACAGTGCACCTGCAGATCAACCACTGGCATTTTGAAACAGCCAATGAAGTATTGTAGGAATCACAATTGTAGGACTTCTTTTAATATGGTTTGTATTATTTTCTTGGTATCTACATCAGTAATCCATCTAAAACTACTATTATTTGTGCAGTTTACTCATTCTCCCAGGATTTTTTTTAGTTCTTCTTTAACTGAGTCTCAGTTTAACCCCTCAGTGAACACTAGTCAAACTTCCTCTGCATTTCCACCTGCAGCACTGAGACTGAGAACGATCATGCGCTGAAGCCTCCACATCTTAAAGACTGATTTTTTATTCCATCTAATTTCTAAGGCCACATTTTATTGTCATCATGTAGAATTCTTACAAAATATTTTACAGTATTTTAAAAATACAAAAATACAAGACACTAAAGTATTTTAATACCAAATATAAACCCATTTTCAAAAACTCTATCAAATACAAATTACAAAATATTATTTTGTATTTAAAATACGTATTTGAAATACTTGTATCATAAATACTGCCCATCCTTGAATCCATCTCATGATAAAAAAATGTCTTTGAGTATCTATATATGGTAAACAGAAGTACATTATGATGATTTTCAGTTCCACTTCCACAATATTAGCATCTGTACTTGTTGTAAGGGTGGTGTGCGACAACAGCAAGCCTAAAAACCATGGTATTACCACGGTACTTTTATGTTATTGTTTGTTACCAACTTTACACAAAACTCAGAATTATTAGCCCCCCTGAATTATTAGCATCCCAATTTATTGTTTTTCCCCAATTTCTGTTTAACAGAGAGAAGATTTTTTCAACACATTTCTAAACATGATAGTTTTAATAACTCATTTCTAATAACTGATTTATTTTATCTTTTATCTTATAATTATATTTGACTAGATATTTTTCAAGACACTTCTATACAGCTTAAAGTGAAATTTAAATACTTAACTAGGTTAATTAGGTTAACTAGGCAGGTTAGGGTAATTAGGCAAGTTATTATATACAATGGTTTGTTCTGTAGACTTTCAAAAAAATATATAGCTTAAAGGAGCTAATAATTTTGTCCTTAAAATGGTTTTTAAAAAAAATTTAAAAAAATTAAAAACTGCTTTTATTCTAGCCAAATATATATATATATATATATATATATATATATATATATATATATATATATATATATATATATATATATATATATATATATATATATATTAGGCTTGTGCCGGTTTTCGGTAATGCGATAAATCACGGTAATGAATATGCACGATATTGTTATCGCGGGCACTTCAAAATACCGTGAAAAATAGATCCGAATTTATATTCTTAGAACGCGCCTTAGCTTATTTTCCATCAACCGCTTGAAGAAACACTGCGTATATGCTGCGCAGAATTGATGCGCACTCTGATGTAAACAATCCCCACATGTAGAAGCCTTGTGTGCACGCAGTGCGCGCCGCCGCACTATAATCCACACACGCAGGGGCGGACTCTCCATCTGGCAGACCGGGCACTTTCCCGGTGGGCCGACGTACTTTTTGGGCCGGGCTGATCATCGTCTTATGATCTGATCGGCCCATAAAAGGCATAGCAGCCTATCGTTTTTTTCTGCCTTAATGATTGACGCTGCTGTGATCTGTGACTCTGAAAGTAGACGCTTTTTTTCCCGGACAGACAGACCGGGCCGGTCCATGTGACACTCTGTAGCCCATTGGCTCTTTTCGGTATTGACATTGGGCTGGACCAATCACAAACTCCTATTTTGGACTGCGTGTGAGCGTGCGTCGTCTGTGTGTATTTGTCAAAATAGTCGAGAGTCAGAGAGAAGAAACGCAAGGGAGGCGCAGAGAAATCGCGGGAAATACACCGGCGTTTCATTTAGCGATTCTGAAAAGTTCTCTGTTCATTCTAGTACACGGCTAAAAACGCAAATCACGTGACCACACACTCTCTGCCCAGAGCTGCAGCCACTAGTTCAGCGGGTGAGCATAAACCCCCAGGTGAGAGTATAGTGCATGTCAGACAGTTCATCTGCTGGATGATCTCATCTCACTATAGTTGTTAAACGTGATATTGAATTCATCTTGTTGTCTCTATCTAACAATTCTTATGTCTTTTGAATCACTTGTTCTCAGTTAACTGTTTTGGCTGAGTGCAAAGATAAGCTAATATATTATTTATGTAACCACATACACTGATTCTGCACATTGACTTACTTTTATAGTTTAAATTTAATGTACGTTATACTGTTATAATGGCCATTATTGGTTATTAAAACTGATATTCTGCAAAAGAGACAGTGTAAATCAAATATCAAAATGAAACAAATTTGACTTATAATATGTTTTCATTGTTTAGATAGTGAAACAGCAAGCATGATGAGGTGAAAGGTTAAAATGTAACACTGTTCCCTTTGAAGATTTACCCATGCATTAGCAGGCAGTTTTTGTTATGTTTATTATTGAATATAGGTTGAGTGAATAGTGTATTGAATAAGCTAAATTGACTGTAGTGTATGAGTGTGTGTGAATGAGTGTGTATGGGTGATTTCCAATATTGGGTTGTGGCTGGAAAGGCATCTGCTGCATAAAACATGCTGGAATAGTTGGCAGTTCATTCCACGATTGCTGATCGAAGACGGTTTCCCTTTGCACATTCACTTTGATATAATTGCTCAAGTTTACTTTTATATTGTGTATTGTTTTATTTATATTTATTTGTATTTAAATGTTTGAAGTACTTTTAGTTAATTAAAAAGTTATTAAAGTTACTAAGTTGACGAAACTGAAGTTTTTTGTGTTATTTACCTGTTTCTCTAGTAAAATTACAATATCGTGATAATACCGTATACCGTGATAAAAGCTCAATCAATTAATCGCAGCATGAAAATGTGATACCGGCACATGCCTAATATATATATATATATATATATATATATATATATATATATATATATATATATATATATATATTATCGGACATACTGTGAAAATTTCCTTGCTCTGTTAAACATCATTTGGGAAATATTTTACAAAATTAAAAAAAATTCAAGTGGGGGGGGGGGGGGGGAGTTTAATAACTCTGACTTCAACTGTGTGTGTGTGTGTATATATATATATATACACATTACAGGTCTGTAGTCAGGCTGGTGAAAGGGGTGAGTCTTTTCTCAAAAAGTGAACCTTTTTGCAGTTATTCACTTGATTTTCTATCTAAATATGAGGTTTAAATACTGCATTTAGTGGCATTTTAAGCACTATTTTAGCTGTATTAGCTTGTTGCATGGTCATCATAATCACACTTTTTAATGTAAAAAAAATATAAAATATAAAAAATATTTCCTAAAGATTTAGAGTCAAAACAATACTTATTTTTAAAATACAAATTTATTACATCTTCCATTAATTTCATACATATATCATCAGGAAAAAAAGTTATAAATTAAAAACTGTAACCTATTGTCATTTATTATGCAAATAACAAACTGAGCTGCACATTCGACTTTCCTCAACTTTCACAATTTGCCCATTTGATTATTGAAGAATTAAAAATAAATAAAATAATAATCATTTTTAAACTAATACTACTAATAATAATAATAATAATAATAATAATAATAATAACAATAATATTAATTAAAATGATAATAATAATAATAATAATAATAATGTAGAGCTTGATGATTTTTCTAACCTTTCTTGTAAAAAGTACATTTGAAAATTCATGTCTACCAACAATAGCCTAATTAGTATTAAAATGTGGTCATTTTTTCTATCAAGAATAGAAGAAAGGTCGAAGATTTAGTGTAAGTTACGTCCCTTGTAAAATGTTTCTCTATTTAACAACAGTAAAAGTAGGTCCGATGACTTCATTTACGTCTGATTTTTACACCTTATATGGGTGATTTTCACTGTTTGTGATGGCATACCAGTCAAAGTAGGAAAAATTAGCTAATGTATGGGACAAATTTTGGTCCTTTCAAACCACCCGAACCTACAGGCCTGCATTATGATGATTTTCAGTTCCACTTCCACAATATTAGCATCTGTACTTGTTGTAAGGGTGGTGTGTGACAACAGCAAGCCCAAAAAAACATGGTATTACCATGGTACTTTTATGTTATTGTTTGTTACCATGTTAACTTTACATAAAACTCTATGTTAATACACTTAATTTAATCAAAACATGATTGGAATGGGCATGACATACAATTTATCCCTCTGAAACAGAATTACGAATGAGTTAAAAAGAGGAACCACGACTTCCGTAACAAAACCGTTAAATACTGAAAATGTAGATAAAAATGACTATGCTTCTATATGAAATATACATAAAGTTATTGCAAATAAACGTACTTACTTATACTGTAAACCTTTATGTATCGCTCACTCACGAAATAATAAACAGCTGCAGCTTAACTCGTGACGCTCTCTTGGTAGGACCTATAGGACAGAGGGGCGGGGCCTAAGGAGGAGCGTTCACATAGGACGCATCGACGTCGTCGGTCCGGCGTACAACGTCATCTACGCGGAAGTCTCTCTTCTCTCAACAGAGTGAAATGTCTTACAGAAATTGATGATCCACCATGGCTACGTTTCGCTTCGGGCAGCACATCATAAAGTCCTCGGCTGTGTTTTTGAAGACGGAGTTGTCCTTCGCCCTAGTCAACCGAAAGCCGGTCGTGCCTGGTCATGTTCTAGTGTGTCCTCTCCGTGTGGTCGAGAGGTTTCGGGATCTTCGTCCTGATGAAGTGACGGATCTGTTCATGACCACACAGAGAGTTTCCAGTCAAATAGAGAAACACTTCCAGGCGTCCTCCCTCACCATCTGCGTACAGGACGGACATGAGGCAGGACAGACGGTCAAGCATGTCCATGTCCACGTGCTGCCGAGGAAGGCTGGAGACTTCGAGAAGAATGACAGCATCTATGATGAGCTCCAGAAACATGACCGGGAGAGCCAGGATGTCCCTTCTCAATGGAGATCAGAAGAAGAGATGGCTAAAGAGGCCAGTGATATACGCAGCCTCTTCAGCTAATGTGTCTGCAGGGCTTTATCTGCTGGAAGGCTCCAAGACATGCAGTTGATTAAAGCAGTGGTTCTCAAACTTTTTTCAGCTGAGGGCTCTTTGTGGAGAGGGGAATCCATTTGCCCCCCAAAAATAAATAATAAAAACGACGCAAAAAAAAACTCTCAAATTAACAACTTTACTTAAAACATTTTAAATTGTACTATTCATGCTCTGGATTCATTTTTGTGAGATGTCAGTGGAGTTGACATGCTTTCAGTGTTTCAATCAATTGATCAGATCTTCAAGCACAGTGGTCATTGTGGTCAGCTCTCACTGGATTCCATCAAGCATTATTTTATGTACGAGCCATCACGTTTTGGCTCTTCTGTATTTACCCTTTCAGCTGAGAGTCTAAATTTATCTTAAGTTTTAAAGAGTTTTGTCATTCATCAACCTGTTAATGGTTAACTGTACTGTTGTAACTATACTACAATGGAGACTGTAGTGGTTCATTGTGTTGATGTTTTGTTTATTTTATTCCTTTTTTGTGTGCACATCATAATTTATTCCGGTCGACAATCCTGACTTACACTGATAAAAATAACTTCCTAAATGCATTCTAGAACGGGGTGTTCAAGTTCAGAGGTGCATTTAAACCACTTAAAATGCAAAGAGCCACAAGTTTTACTTTGCATGATTTTTAGCAGCAAAAGACGCATTTATATTCAGAGTATTAAAGTTTGAGCAGATATGTTGAGCACTATTAAAAATGGAGCACTAATAGATTTATATATTTAATTATTAAATATTGGCAAAAATGAAATCTTACCTATGAAATGTTCTGCCTTTGTGTTTTGTTTCCTTTATTTGCCCGTTACTACACCCGTACACAGCGCTTAAGTCCAGCATCTTCACATTGGCTTTAGTCTTGACTAGTGCAGTTGAATGACATTCTGGGAGCACTGTACAAATGTGGCGGCACTATTGACGCATGCTCAGTGTTCATATGTGATATCTAGTTTATAGTGATGGTGAAATGAAGGTTCGTTACTCGAAGCTTTCTAAATCAGAGCTCGATGATGACCTCTTCTGGTTAAAGTGTGTGAAAGCACTGTGTTGCAATAGTGTCAAATGTTCACAACTGACCAACTCATTCATGTAGTAATACAACAACGGTAATATAAACAAATTACTCAATTACTGTAGTTTTTACACATATTACATTACACCACCGATGATTGTAGTAAAATCCAAGGTATTCAAAAGTATTGACCCTTCTACTCGTTCCAAGCGGGGATCGAATCAGCGATTCCTGCATGGGAGGTGAATGCTCTAAGGAGGAGGCTATGCGAGTGAGGCTTTCAGGTTGCACTCGCCAGCTGGTCTCCCTTAAACACTATGTTACGATATGCAGTGATTTTCTTTAAAGATAGTTGTAAAAATACACTGTATGGTTCAAAACCTTTTTACTATAAATAACTGTTGTATTTTAGTTTAATTACTGGGACCGGTACAGTGCTTTGAAACAGTAGAAATGTACGCAATCGACGCCTAATCTTTCGCGATACACTTTACTAACCCATGAGGGTGTTTAAACCTTTAAATCGAAATTCGAAGCAGTCACGTGGGTGTAGGCGAAAATGAGGCTTCGGGCGTCACTGATCACGTGATGATGGCAAAATGAATCAAGCTCTGGTACTCTGCTTTACTGCGAGATGTATTGTTTTTTTGATATTGAAGCCTCGGTGCACAACATCACATCACTACTAATTTTATATATCTAAGTTCTTTTCCTGTGTGCGATATGCATTTAATGACAAACATAAAGCTTAACATTTGCTGTACCTTTGAGCTCAAATTATAATAAAGAATTACATAAACCTTGAGAATGAAGCTGCGGTTACACTGGGCTTTTGTCCCCATAGACTTCCATTAATACGCACGCGAATGCGCAGGGTCATGCGTTAAGTTTTGCAGTTCGCTGCAGTGCAAAGTTTAAGCTTGGTGAACTCTGACCTGCGAAATCGCATCACTTGACTGCGTGAGACCAATCGAGGATCAAAACAGGACCTCTCTGGACAGAAATTTAAAACATGGAGCAATCGCTGGCTTTTTTTAATGTCTAATTATCTTGTTTAATCCCGCCCCTTTAGGCAGCGCCGTAGGACAGAATTTCGTACACACAAACTCTAGTATGACCGCAGCCTGACACAGGACACAAAATGAATCCAGGTGGGCCCATTGATTACCCCTCATCTAGAATTTCATTGCGGCCCCGGTTTTAGAACCGCTGGATTACAGAAATAGAGAACTTCAACAAATCGCAATTTGTTCCCAAGTTTCTTTATAACCACTTATTCAAAATAAAAGATTTTGTTGATTAATGTCTTCTAAAAAAAGGTAATGCTTATCCTTAAAATCATATTATTAAGATAAATCCAAACTCCCAATTAAGCTTTCTAATTTTCATCGACAGGTTCCCTTAGCGTGGGCATTGATTTTTAAACAATTTTTCTGCCACATAGATGTTTCATTTGGAACAATAAATACACTGATTTAAGAACAAATCATGTTAGCTGGTTTTGTAATAATATAGTTTTGGTGCAACAACTGTTTAACAGTCAAGGTCTTTTACTTAATTACTCTGAATTTATGTTGTCTTTAAAATATGATAGTTTATTTTACCCCAGTATTTTCAATGGAAAATCTGCGCTAGCCTGTTGCTACTGATGGCGCTAGTGGTTACAACAGTCTTTCATCTCATTTTAGCCTTGAACAACTAAATGAATGCTTAAGTCTATTTAACTGAATGTATTGTAATTACATCACAACATCGATGCTGTAAAAACAACCTTGTGAAATTGAAAATAGTCACATTAAGCTTTCACTAGAAGTTTATTGTTGGCTTTAACACTCTAGCTGTGCATAGAGCCCATAGAAGAAGGCTTTAAGACAAATCTAATTATGAGTTATTCAAATGGAAAAAAGCCTGACTGAGGAAATCAGCTGGCTTGTTATTTACCCATAGGCTACAGTTTTTAAGTCAAATCTACTATAATTACTATTTGTTTCAGTTTTTTTAAATGATAATAAATTAGCATTTTTAACAAAGTATTTTTCATATTTTTTTGTTAAAAATGTTAATTTAAAATTTCATTATTTATAATGTTAATTTATAATTACATTATTTATAAACTTGTAATAACATACAGTTTAAAACACTTTGTGGTAAAATGGTAAGCACTCTGACCAAAATAAAGCAAATGTTTTTGTTTTGTCAAGAAGTGTGGTTATGATCACCACCCAACAAGCTAATCCAGCAAAATTAGTGCTTAAAATGTCACTAAAATGCATCATTTGAACCTCATAATTTAAAAGAAAATGAGGCGAATAACTGCGAAAAGGTTAAACACCCCTTTTTTGGGTGCAAAAAAACACCCCTTTTAATAGGCTGGCTACAGACCTGAATTTTTATGTATATGATTAAACTAGGGGTGGCGCAGTAGATAGCGATGTTGCCTCACAGCAAGAAGGTCACTGGTTTCGGCTGGATCAGTTGCCATTTCTGTGTGGAGTTTGCATGTTCTCCCTGTGTTCGCCTGGGTTTCCTTCGCGTGCTCCGTTTTCCCCACAGTCCAAACAAATACGCTATAGGGGAATTGGGTAAGCTAAATTGGCCATAGTGTATGTGTGTTTCCCAGTGATGGGTTGCAACTGGAAGGGCATCCGCTGCGTAAAGCATATGCTGGATAAGAATCAGAATCAGTTTTATTAAGTTGACGGTTCATTCCGCTGTGGCGACCCCTGATTAATAAGGGGTCTAAGCTGAAAAGAAAATGAATGATTGATTAAACTAAACAAAATGCTGCCACTAAAGATGACCAAATTAATTACTTTTTTAGCACATATATTTTAAATATCTTTAAGTATTCCAACATTGTAAACGCTGAGGCTTATGAATATTGAAATCATTTAGTGAATGATTATTAAAAAGTAATACCTTTACAAAAGTTAGGCCTACTGTAGCCTACCTACAAAAAAAAAAAACATGGTTATTGTACTTAAACCATGGTAATCAATAGTCTGATCTTGCAGCCCAAGACCGGTTACTCACTGAAACTAAGCAGGGCTGAGCCTGGTCAGTAACTGGATGGGAGACCACATGGGAATACTAAGTTGCTGTTGGAAGTGGTGTTAGTGAGGCCAGCAGTATCTGTATGAGTTCTAATGCCCCAGTACAGTGAAGGGGACACAATACTGTTAATGGGCGCCGTCTTTTAGATGAGACGTTAAACTTAGGTCGTGACTCTCTGTGGTCATTTTAAAACCCATAGCACTTCTCATAAAGAGTAGGGGTCTAACCCAGGTGTCCTAGCCAAATTCCCTCCATTGGCCCTTTCTTATAATGGCCTCCCAATCATCACTATCCACCAAACTGGTTGTATCACACCGTCTCTCCACTCCACCAATAGCTGGTGTGTGGTGAGCACACTGACGCCATTGTCCTGTGGCTGCCGTCGCATCATCAAAGTGGATGCTGCACACTGGTGGTGGTGTGGAGAGACCCCCCTCATGATTGTGAAGCGCTTTGGGTAAATGGCCATACACGATAAACGCGCTATATAAGTACACACATTACATCACATATTAATCTTAATTTAACTTTAATCTTAATTTAACTATGGTATTTATAGTAAAACTGTCGTTAATCCAATTTTAATCAATGAGCCAAAAAACATGATTACTACACTTTTACTACAGTTAAGTCATGGTTAATTTTCATAATAATAAAAATGAATTGTTATAAATGCTGTATGCAAGTGTTGCATGCAAAACTGTTGCAAACAATTTATTTGTGTTGAATTTAAACAATCAAATTAAATTTAATAATGTTCAACTTAATTTGTTTGTTTAAATTCAGCCCAAATAAATTGTTTAAAACCACTCAACGTAAAAAAATTGAGTAAATCCAAGGAACCATCTTTGAATAATTCTTTTCAGTGTGGTGTATTATGGGAAACCGTTTACAGAGTTTAACGCAGCAAATATAATTTTGTTGGTTTGTAAAGCCTGTAATTTGGGATGGTCCGTGTGCTGATCGGATCCAAGGTTTGTAGTTAATTGATTAATTGAGTTGTCAATTTCCCATTATTTAAACAAACTGAGGGAATCGCTTTCCTCAAATCATTTGAGTAGTCTCAACTTATTAGGGTTTACAGTGTACGAAGAAAAAACATTTTAGTTAAACCATGGCCACGAACAATCTGATAGACTGACCATAATTTAACCACGATATTATAGTAAAACTGTGGTTAATCCAATTTTAATCAGTGAGCCAAAAGCGTGGTTACTACACTGTAAACATCCTGGTTGCTGAATCAAATGAACCTTTTCAGTCGATTGAACTTATATTAAACTGACTTGAAGCTGTTTGCAGAACTTATAAAATTAAGTTAGAACATGATAAACTTAGTTTAATAAGTTACAATGACCTAAAAACATATGCTTTCATGACTGATTGTTTATATAATTGTTTACAGTGTACTGTACCTACAAAAAACATGGTTATTATAGTTAAACCATGGTAACCAACAGTTTGATACACTAACCATAATTTAACCACAGTATTTATAGTAAATAGTGGTTTTATTCCAATCAGTTTTTAATAAATAAGCCAATAAAACATGGTTACTACACTGTAAAAAATCCTGGTTGCCTTAAATTTTTAAGCTGAATCAAATTAACCTTATGAGTCCATTGAACTTATATTATATTAAACTGACTTAAAGCTGTTTGCAGAACTTATAAAATTAAGTTAGAACATGATTAACTTAGTTTAATAAGTTACAATGAACTAAAAACATATGCTTTCATGATTGATTGTTCATATAATTGTTTACAGTGTACTGTACCTACAAAAAACATGGTTATTATAGTTAAACCATGGTAACCAACAGTTTGATACACTAACCATAATTTAACCACAGTATTTATAGTAAATAGTGGTTTTATTCCAATCAGTTTTTAATAAATAAGCCAATAAAACATGGTTACTGTAAAAAAATCCTGGTTGCCTTAAATTTTTAAGCTGAATCAAATCAACCTTATGAGTCCATTGAACTTATATTATATTAAACTGACTTGAAGCTGTTTGCAGAACTTATAAAATTAAGTTAGAACATGATAAACTTAGTTTAATAAGTTGCAATGAACTAAAAACATATGCTTTCATGACTGATTGTTTATATAATTGTTTACAGTGTACTGTACCAACAAAAAACATGGTTATTATAGTTAAACCATGGTAACCAACAGTTTGATACACTAACCATAATTTCACCACAGTATTTATAGTAAATAGTGGTTTTCCAATCAGTTTTTAATAAATAAGCCAATAAAACATGGTTACTGTAAAAAAATCCTGGTTGCCTTAAATTTTTAAGCTGAATCAAATCAACCTTATGAGTCCATTGAACTTATAATATATTAAACTGACTTAAAACTGCTAGCATATCATATAAAATTAAGTTAAAACATGATTAACTTAGTTTATTAAGTTACAATGACCTAAAAACACATGCTTGACTAATTGTTCATATATTTTTTTAGTCTACACTTTTACTACATTTAATTCATGGTTTATTTTCATAATAATAATAATGCATTGTTATAAATGCTGTTTGCTTCTCATGCAGCGTGTCATTTATGGTTATAACATAGATATAACTGCATCTGCAGAATCCTGCTGCTCAGAAAAAGCACATTTTTACATACAAAGATCTAAAAATAACAAATGAGGAACCGAGAGTTAGATTAGTGGGTAACACCCATAAAACACTCCAGCTGCATGCAGAACTACTCAACAACTGAAGTCATTTCTAGAGTGATTAAAGATTAACAAACACACCATACATCATATTGCATAGTGGTGTATTATGGGAAACCGTTCAGAGTTAAACGCAGCAAATATAACTCTGTTGGTTTGTAAAGCCTGTAATTTGGGCTGGTCCTTGTGCTGGGCAGATCCAAGGTTTGTAGTCTACACATTTCGCCCATTTTTGCTCAGAAAAGCTTCCGCTGATAACTACAGCAATATGCATGAAAGGAAATGAAGACTCTTTTGTTCAAATTTAATTAGAAATAAAATGTTTGTGCATCAAAATTTCTGAGAATCTAATTCACAATAATGTCACAATTATGTCAGCGATTTAAATACATAATGCAAATGCTTCTCTCACAGACAGTTACATACTGTACACTGTAAACCCTAATAAGTTGAGACTACTCAAATGATTTGAGGAAAGTGATTCCCTCAGTTCGTTTAAATAATGGGAAATCGAAAACTCAACTGAGTTGACCAAATGTCTCTTCATTGAATTAACATAAGTACAGAAAACTTAAATGTTTAATTACAGATAACTTAAACGTTTCAGTACAGATAACTTAAATGTTTTAAGTGCAGATAACTTAAATTTTTAAGTACATTTAACTTAAAATGGCTAACAGACTAAAGACTACATGTTTGATGTTTTCTTTGTCTATTTTTTTTACCCTCCTCTCTGCTTGTTTAGTCTTTAGGTTTCTTATTGGTTTACCATTCTGTCCATCATCATTATGACGAAGTCGGTTCCACCAATCCCAGGACGAGCCGCTAGGATTTAAAGTCCCGACTGACCAGTGTGTGGTGTGCGCTCTGCCTCGGCAGACCATTTGTGCTCCGCGCAATTTGATTGTGCTATGCTTCGGCTGTTTAGTGATTTATTATCTCAGTTTACTGTGGTAATTCGAGTTTGCTTGTTGAACTTCGTTGGCTGTAAGTAACATAATGTGATGGTTGTTATGTGGTTCTAAACTAAGCTTTGACCGTTTTATCCGGTTTGTTTTAGTTTAGATTGATGTTTTGTTAGATTAGTTTGAGTGTTTTGCCAGCTGTGTATTTTGAGTTTTGTAGCTTTAATTAGTTTAGTTCGGGTGTCGTATACACTGAAGATTTCGGTGTTTATTTGTATTTATTTTTGACGCCTAGTTTAGACTTTAGTTTTAAGGATCGTTTTGTTTTGTTAATTTCTTTGATTTGGCTTACACTCGTTGTTTTTGTTTAAAGATAATTATAAATGTTTGTTTCTTTCTTTTTCCTCTCCAATTCCTGTTCAATAATTTTCAACTATTGAGTACAAAGCTTAAATAGAGAATTGATTCTTGCCTCATCCTTGATACGTCGCACACATTACACCTGTCTCACTTAAATGTTACAGCATCCCACTAAAACATCTCTTAAAAACGTAACACTACATTTTTCAGCTTTGATATTCTTTACTTACTCCCAGGGCCGTTTATATCGAAGTTGATATTTAGCCACACCATGTTGGTGTTTCATAACATCTCATTTTTATGAGATGGGTTGATAGCCCAACGCTCAACCCCCAACCTGGAGGACCAGGACATACACACATACACATTAGCTTACCCAGTTCACCTATACTGCATGTCTTTGGACTGTGGGGGAAACCGGAGCACCCGGAGGAAACCCACGCCAACACGGGGAGAACATGCAAACTCCACACAGAACTGCCGACTGTCCCAGCTGGGACTCGAACCAGTGTCCTTCTTGATGTGAGGCAACAGTGCTAACCAGAGCCACCCTGCGTGTATATCAATTAAGAAAAGTGCATATAAGCATTTAAATATCTACTTACTATTTAACGTTTCTCTTTCGTCAGATGCGTTCAGGTAGTGCCTCTGTCCTGCAAAATGTCACAAGCAAAATGAGCACCTTGTGCCATATAACATATATCGACCAATCAGCACGAAGGCAGAAATTTAAGTTCAACCAATCATTTTAAACAAAGACATGGTGAATCGTTTAAATAAATTAAAATGTTAAGTTCAGAGAGCTTAAAATATTAATTAAAAGTGTTTTGCTGCCTAATGAGTAAGCTAAACACACCTGTTTAGGTTTTGATGCCAAAACTTGGTATTTTAAGTAATGTGGTTATATTAACTTAATACCTTCAGTAATGACAACAGCGGGGTTTACAGTGTATGAATATGAGAGCTGAGCTGACACATAAGCTTCACAATCATAACTATCATATGAACAAGAGCAACAAATATGCATAGATGCTGATCTGACAACAGTTAAATAAACAATTAGTACATGTAAAAAAGAGGATATAATTCAAAGTCGCTAATTATTTTAAATAGCAGGATATGCATCACTGTCAGGTCTTTAGTAGTATCCTCTTCATTATTTATTTTGCCTTCACAGGACAGGAAAGGACAGGAAGCGGGGGTTGTGATCAGGAAATGACACACAAGTCAAAATCAAACACATCATTGCATCATTTCCAGCACTAGTAGTCTCATTTTAAAGCAACACTCCACTTTTTTTTTGGCTCGTTTTACAACTCCCTTTGGGCTGGGACACACCAAGGCGATAGTCGGCTCATTGGTCCGATTCAGCTCTGACCCTAGCATTGCTGAATCCATTCAGCTGATCTCCAAGTCTGGTGTGATCACCTTTAGCATAGATCATTGAATCGGATTAGACCAGGGATGGGCAAACTCGATCCTGGAGGGCCGGTGTCCCTGCATAGTTTTGCTCCAACCCTAATCAAACACACCTGCTTGTAGCTTTCTAGTGATCTTAAAGACACTAATTAGGGTGTTCAGGTGTGTTTGATTAGTGTTGGAGCAAAACTCTGCAGGGACACCGGCCCTCGAGGATCGAGTTTGCCCATGCCTGGATTAGACCATTAGCATATCGCACAAAAATGACCAAAAGCATTTACATAATATTTCTATTTAAAGCTTTTAATGTAATTTTTTTCATGTAAATTTAATGTTATCTTTTGTTTGTTTGTTTCATTGATAAGCTACACAAAGCAAACTAAAATGAAACGTTTCAATTAAATGTAGTAAATAAATCAGATTGTTTTTAATGTAGCCTACATATTGTCAGTTGACAGATAGAGGACAATGCAGACATCCAAATGGCGGATACTGCTTCACTGGTGTATTCATGCATCAAATGTGATTGTCTGTTTTTATTGTAATATATTATAATTTTAAAAAATTATACTGCATTAGTTAATATGATTTAAAGTAATGTTTTCTATTTATTGTTTTTAAATAATATGAAATAACTGAGAAAATTACCTTTAATGTAATATATTTTGGTATGTTAACCTTCGGCCCATGGCTCTCAATGATATGTCGTTTTTGCCCCTTCATATGAAAAGCTGGTAAGCGCGAAATAGAACGGTGTCATACCACCCTGTATTCACCTTATTCTCCGCGTATGAGTGGGCGCAGCCATTTGAATCATTTTGGCTCGAGACTTCCGGTCTCATTCACTTCCATTCATTTTGCAACGTTAAAAACAGCTCGTTTTGCTGCTTGGTGTTGCAAACTGATATTTTCTTATCATAATATTCTACTTTGTCTGTATTGTCGTGCAACACTTGTTTGTGGAGTGAGTAGTTTGACCGTTTTCTGCCGTTTATTATTCCTAGTCATTTCTCCCATAGGCAGCTGAATCGGAAGTTCTAAAACAATCGCAAAAACGCGCGCACTTCCGCATTGAAGAATAAGGTCAATAGCGTTCAGTCTAAAGACGAAATGCAGCCATACGTACTTCTGGCTACATAATTCACCAACCCAGGCTCATTCTGAGAACGTAGTCCCGGGGACGTTTCTGGAGACCGCGAAATACGTCCCGGGAGGTACGTATTTGTGCAGTTTTTGTTTTCGCGAGTCCACGAGAGGCCGCTGTGCGCGCTTTTTCCTGCGCTGTTCTCGCGTAAACCTGCTAGAGGCCGCTGTCGAACGACCTTCCGCCTGTCTGCCTGGATGACAGAATGATTGACCGTGCGACCGGCCAATCGGCTGACCCACCCTCCTCCGTCCCTAAACCCAACCAACTACGATTCACAAAAGCCGTCCAGAAAAAGAAAAGCCCTCGTCTGATTTTTACCACGTTTTTGGATTTTGACCACATTCTCACCCTGTGACGAACTTGTTCGCTTCATTTTTTGGATTTTGTTTTTGTTTTCTTACCTGATTTCTGGAACCGCTCTTCCCCGGACTCGAACCCGGTCGTCGTGGTCAGCCCCTCTCTGCGCCTTGAGTCCGCCAGAGTACACGAAGAGCTAACCGGACAAACTGGTTGCAGCGGGAAAGCCCTCCACAAGCGCCGAAGGGAACGGCGTCACACCGCCCCGCAGCGTTCGCTTAAAAAAATGAAATGCAGCCGTACGTACCCCCGGCTACGTATTTCGCGGTCTCCAGAAACGCCCCTGGGACTACGTTCTCAGAATGAGCCTGGGTTGTAATTCACGATCTCCAGAAATGTATATAGGGCTACTTTTTCAGAATGAGCCTATGTTGCTCACTTGTATATAATGTTGCATTCTACAGTTTAGTGTTAGACAACCAGCATCTCTACAGTCACATGTTTCAAATTAACGCTCAAACCCAAACAATCCAAATCCTTAACGGTGACTCAAAGATAAAGAACAAGTCATCTATAAGAATCAGAGCTAGTCATAAAATCTCATGTGATTATCCTGTTGCACAATATTCAGCATCTGGCTCGAATGTTGTGTGAGTAATGTGTGACAGCAAACAAAAGTGCTTATTTAAACTCAGAGGAACTTTGAGTTTCCTGTGTTTACAATTATAAATTGCAATTTCAAGCTCACCCACATGACTTGACGAAACCTTGTCACAGCATTTGGAGAGCACTGACCACCAAAACATTGCACAAGCACAAAAATTAGTTTGCTCATGTCAGTAAATGCAGCAGGACTGGAGAGAGAAGATAAATCCATAGTGCTTTAAGCGTATTTCCATCTCCTCGCTGCTGAAGAGGGTCCTCAAGATCACATCTTTCGCCCTGATACCCGCTGAAGCACTGACACTGGAAGTCTTTAGTCATCCGCCGGTGCTCTTTAACACTCAAATCTCCTCTCACTCGCATTTCACTCCCTTGGCCGACTATTGTGTGCGTCTTTGGGTCAAGATGCAGATATGTGTCCGTGTCTGCATTTCTGCGCAGACACCGTCCATGGGAACTGCACAGAAAATGACTGCACTGTTCGGCAGCAGTGGAGACGTTCAGCAGGTACTGGCCCAGTGGACCGCGCAAGTACTGGTTTATACTGGAACAACTGGCCTGTGTGATAAAAAAAAAAAAAGTCAATTAAAAATGTGTACACTTTCTTACAACATTCCCATACAAGATAATATAATGGATTGTTGGCAGCAGGGCGTTGCTTGGCAGTCAGGGTGTTGCTAAGGTGTATTTCAACCAATCTGAGAGGTTACAATCTGAGAGTGCATTTCTCAGGTTTTGTATCCACTGTATTGTGTTGCTATGCAAGTGTTAAGGTGTTGTGATGGTTACAAGGGTGTTGCTAGGCATTTTAGTCTTCATACAAAATTCCCATGCTGGATAATATCATGGATTGTTGGCAGGGTGTTGCTACGCAGTGCTAAAGTATTGTGGGTGGGTGTCAAGGGTGTTGCTAGGATGTATTAAAAATAATGTGAGAGGTTGCTAGGGTATTTATTAGGTTTTGTATCTATTCAATTGTGTTGTTATGCAGTTGTTAGGATGTTGTGATGGTTGCCAGGGTGTTGCTAGGCATTTTAGTCTTTATACAAAATTTCCATGCACGATAATATCATGGATTGTTGGCAGGGCGTTGCTAGGCAGTGCTAAAGTGTTGTGGGCGTCAAGGGTGTTGCCAGGGTGTATTTAAACCAATCTGACAGGTTGCTAGAGCATTTATTAGGTTTTGTATCCATTTAATTGTGTTGCTATGCAAGTGTTAAGGTGTTGTGATGGTTACCAGGGTGTTGCTAGGCATTTTAGTCTTCATATAAAATTCCCATGCTGGATAATATCATGGATTGTTGGCAGGGTGTTCCTACGCAGTGCTAAAGTATTGTGGGTGGGTGTCAAGGGTGTTGCTAGGATGTATTAAAACCAATTTGAGAGGTTGCTAGGGTATTTATTAGGTTTTGTATCCATTTAATTGTGTTGTTATGCAGTTGTTAGGATGTTGTGATGGTTGGCAAGGTTTTGCTAGGCATTTTAGTCTTCTTACAAAATTTCCATGCACGATAATATCATGGATTTTTGGCAGGGCGTTGCTAGGCAGTGGTAAAGTTTTGTGGGCGTCAAGGGTGTTGCCAGGGTGTATTTAAACCAATCTGACAGGTTGCTAGGGCATTTATTAGGTTTTGTATACATTTAATTGTGTTGCTATGCAAGTGTTAAGGTGTTGTGATGGTTACCAGGGTGTTGCTAGGCATTTTAGTCTTCATACAAAATTCCCATGCTGGATAATATCATGGATTGTTGGCAGGGTGTTGGTATGCAGTGCTAAAGTATTGTGGGTGGGTGTCAAGGGTGTTACTAGGATGTATTAAAACCAATTTGAGAGGTTGCTAGGGTATTTATTAGGTTTTGTATCCATTTAATTGTGTTTCTATGCACTTGTTAAGGTGTTGTGATGGTTACCAAGGTGTTACTAGGCATTTTAGTGTTACAAAATTTCCATGCATGATAATATCATGGATCGTTGGCAGGGTGTTGCTACGCAGTGCTAAAGTGTTGTGGGTGTCAAGAGTGTTGCTAGGGTGTATTGAAACCAATCTGACAGATTGCTACCATGTTTCTTAGGTATTGTATCAACTTAATTGCGTCGCTACGCAGTTGTTAAGGTGTTGTGATGGTTCCCAGGGTGTTGCTAGGCATGTTAGTCTTCTTACAAAATTTCCATGCAAGATAATATCATGGATTGTTGGCAGCAGGACGTTGCTGGGTAGTGCTAAAGTGTTGTAGGTGGGTGTAAGGGCAACAGATTCTTTGATATCCTTGTAAATCTGCTTATAAACTGATATAGGAGGCTAGATAAGATTAACATGAGCAAAAGAAGCACCACTAGCAAAATAAAGTTGACTAATAATAGCAATGAAAACACCATAAGCACTTTTAATTAATAAAAAAAATACATAATGTGGTGTGGCGACATGGTGGCTCAGTGGTTAGCACTGTCGAATCACAGCAAGAAGGTCGCTGGTTTGAGCCTCAGCTGGGTGAGTTGGCATTTCTGTATGGAGTTTGCATGTTCTCCCCATGTAGGCATGGATTTCCTACGGGTGCTCCGGTTTCCCCCACAGTGCAAACACATACACTATAGGTGAATTAAATGCTATGGCCGTAGTGTATGTGTGTGAATGAGTGTGTATGGATGTTTCCCAGAACTGGGTTGCAGCTGGAAGGGTATCCACTGTGTAAAACATATGCTTGATAAGTTGGCAGTTCATTCCGCTGGCAGTTCATTCCCCTGATGAATAAAGGGACTAAGCCGAAGGCAAATGAATGAGTGAATGAATAATGTGCTGAATGAATGCTTACATTGCTGCTGGCATAAGCAGCGTCACCCCAGAGAACGATACCAGCTGCGCCCAGAGCCACACTTTCCCCAATAGTGGACACCAGATCAGTCTGCGCACACACAAATAAGAAAACAAATGAATAATTCTTTAAAACAAGAATATTACTATAGTTTTAATATTTTATCTGTAGGTTGAGGAGCCAGATATTGAATGGGGACTGTTTTGCATAACATAGGCTCATTCTGAAACTGTAGCCCTATATACGTTTCTGGAGATCACAAATTATATAGCCAGAGGAATGTATGGCTGCATTTCATTTTTAAAATGAACGCTACAGGGTGGTATGTCGCTGTGGGTTTCTGGTGGGTTTACATGAAAACAGCAGGTGTGAATGGCACTAGGGAGAGAAATTTGAGAACTCAATAAGCATATACAGTGGACTCTGCGAAAACTGCAAAAAACCTAGCTCCTTAATCGGTGTATCTTTCGTCTATTCCATATCCGTTTTCAAGCAAAAAAAGGAAAACTAAGAAAACGGACATTTTTAGATTTTTCTTTTGCTCACAAAAAAAAACGAGATTTTGACTCGATTTTTGGTTTTTGTTTAGGGTAGGAAAATGGATAAATGACTTTAAAATTGATTATACACATGTAGGCGGTGCTGAAACGTCCATTTTCCTCTGATTAACCAAATCTGAGCTCGTGACACCACCCTCAAAATAATAGTCCTATATATATATAATATATAATCCTATTAAAAAAAAAATATATATATATATATATATATATATATATATATATATATATAGGATAATTAAAATAGGAGTAAATAAAATAAAAACAAATGGTACCCTTTGTTATGGCCTCATATAGGGCCCAATGTGTTCTCATTCTGGCCCTGCAAACAACTATTAAAAAACTAATCAATAAAAAACACTAAGAAAACAATATTTATTATTAATATTAATATTATTAATAATAATAATAATAATAATAATAATATTAATGTTATTATTATTATTATTATTATTATTATTATTATTATTATTATTATTATTATTTAGGCCTACAGCAGCTCTGAAACAATCATGCAAACCAGGTGCTGCTCGGAAATGGTTATCTTTGCTCAGCATCAGATGCACAGCAGCAAGACATTTGGCGGCAAACTATAGGCATATTATTATTATTATTTATATTATTATTCATTCATTAATTTTCTTTTTGGCTTAGTCTCTTTATTATTATTGTTGTTGTTGTTGTTATTATTATTATTATTATTCTGCACTGTCTGTATTTTGCACTGTCTGGAGCCAGCAACTAAGCATTTCACTCATCATAGCACACGTGCTGTTAATGATGCGACAATAAAAGTTATTTTATTTGATTTAATTTGATCATTCATACATTCATTTTCATTTCAGCTTAGTCCCTTTATTAATCTGGGGTTGCCACAGCAGAATGAACCACCAACTTATCCAGCACATGTTTTACGCAGCGGATACCCTTCCAGCCGCAACCCATCTCTGGGAAATGATATGATAATTATTATTATTATTATTATTATTATTATTATTATTATTATTATTATATAGGCCTTGCTCGGAAGCAATCATGCAAACCAGGTGCTGCTCGGAAATGGCTATCTTTGCTTAGCATCAGGTGCATAGCAGCAAGACGTTTGGCAGCGAACTATGACCTTATTTCAAATGTGTAATAATACTGCTAATTTACATTTTTATTTAATTTATGCAAACGCAATGAATGTAAGCCTGCTAACTGATCAAATGATAGAATATGTAAACTTAGTTTATATATATATAATTAAACAATAATAAGTAAACGCCTGGGTGCTGATTCGCAGAGGACTATTATTTGAGGGTGGAGTCACAAGCTCAGATTTGGCTGACCAATGAGATAAAAAGGGGCGTTTCAGCACCGCCTATATATGTATAATGAATTTTAAAGTTGTTTATCCATTTTCCAACCCTAAACAAAAAACAAAAATTGAGCCAAAATCTCAGTTTCCTTAGTTTTCCTTTTTTTGCTTGAAAACGTATATGGAATGTACGTATTTGGTGGTCTCCAGAAATGTATATAGAGGTACGTTTTCAGAATGAGCTTGGGTTGGTTTTGTAACAGCATTATAAACTTGGAAAATAAAATGTAGGAAATCAGCTGGAATGGTGTGGTGGGTGGTGGCACTGAAAATGTGACCAGCACCCTTCCTGTTCTCCAGCACAAACACACACAGATTCAGAGATAAAGAGCGATGATGGTTATGCAAGGAAAAGTGGCAAACCACACAAAGACCACATGCACACACTCGCTTTAATCTTCAGCAAAACTGCAAGGCTGGTCAGGCTGATCAAATGAACACAGCAATGTTTTGAAAGTGCCACAAAACCTAATTTTCTTGGAATATTTCACTAGTACAGAAGATAGTATTTTAACACAAAAATAAAGCTTTAACAAAATGAAACTTTAAAGATAAACTCTGACATTTTTAGATTTCATCAAGGTTATTTATTTTACTGAAAATCTTTATAAATAATACAGTTGTTATAGTCGTTTTAAATGTTGTGTGTGTATACAGTGCTCAGCATATATAAGTAAACCCCTCACAAATCTCTCTTTTAAATTAATATTTTTAATAGGAAGCTTTACAATATTATATTTGTGCATATACATTAGATTAGTCAGCACTGAAGCCAACTCTGGAGCTTATCTAACAAAATAACTTGCAATAACGGTCCAAAAACTATTACACCCAAATTTGTTATAGAAAAATACCAAATACAAATTTAAAAAAAGAGCAAAAATCAAGAGAAACAAAAAAATGAAAAATTCAGTTGAAATTTTGTAGATTGTAATTTGTTTTTTGCAATATTTTGCTTGATTTTAATTGTTTTATCTTTTAATTTTTAAAGATGTTCTAAAATATTATTTTAATAAATGTATCTGCTTAGTAAGTCTGTTTTGTTCAAATGCACCAAATTACATTGCCCATATTCACTGTGAAATGAATAAAAATATTCATTTTCAAAATGGGGTGTACTCATATATGCTGAGCACTGTATATACAGTTGAAGTCAGAATTATTAGCCCCCATTGAATTTTTTTCCTTTTTTAAATATTTCCCAAATGATGTTTAATAGAGCAAAGAAATTTTCACAGTATGTCTGATAATATTTTTTCTTCTGGAGAAAGTCTTATTTGTTTTATTTCGGCCAGAATAAAAGCAGTTTTTAATTTTTTATGAACCATTTTAAGGTCAATATTATTAGCCCCTTTAAGCAATTTTTTTGACCGTCTACAGAACAAACCATCATTATATAATAACTTGCCTAATTACCCTAGCCTGCCTAGTTAACCTAATTAACGTAGTTAAGCCTTTAAATGTCACTTTAAGCTGTATAGAAGTGTCTTAAAAATATCTAGTCAAATATTATTTACTGTCATCATGGCAAAGATAAAATAAATCAGTTATTAGAAATGAGTTATTTAAACTATTATGTTTAGAAATGTGTTGAAAAAAACTCTCCGTTAAACAGAAATTGGGGAAAAAAATAAACAGGGGGGGCTAATAATTATGACTTCAACTGTATGTGTGTATATGTTTGTGTGTATATGCATGTGTGTGTGTCTATAACTAACAAACACAATAGAAGAACTATTTGCGGATCCTCAGAAAGCATATTTCTGGCATCTGAACAAACAGTCTGGAGAGTCGATGTCAGTTTAATGGAATATTTTGTCCTTCAAGGTCAAACTTCATTTCCGCACATTCTGTTACATGTCTCAGATCAGCTGCAGGTCAGATGGAGCAATTAAAATAATTGTGTTGTTGTTAAGCCCAACCTTACCAAATATTGATCTCTGCTACCAAAGCAACTGTTGCCATATATAAGCTTTACTATCAGACCAGCTTTAGATGTAACTCTCTTTGTGTTTACTAGTGGTGTAACTCATCACAAATCTCACGGTTTTTAAGTCATGGTTTGGACCATTTTTTAGATCAGCAAAAAAGGGAGGAGACAAATGCCATTTGCTTTCCATTTATGCAAAAATATTACTGCAAAACCATTGGTTTTAACAAACAGAACTTAGAACTGTACTTTTAATAAAAATAAAAATCAAGAAAGAACCAGCTGAAAAAGAGGAAAATATTCAATAGGAAAGCTGATCTTTGCTACTGTTGCTGATAATGCTAAATATAGAAATCTAACATAACAACAGATCATATTTATTTTCAATTAATGATTCAACAATTCACACATAAATCTTCATGTTTCATTATAGATCGATCATATCTGAAAACCTATTCAGTGACATTATTTTGATGGTTGTTTGTCGCCACCTGTTGGCTACACAATGTAATTGCTACAACATTCACCAGTGTCAAGTTCCATTAAACAGTGATTTTAATCTTTACCATAAACATCAGTGTTTATATCTGAACTATAAACTTCTCGCAGTACTTCTGTGTTATTTAATTGCTTGAAACTAACTGTAAAAACTGAATCTCTCTCGATAAATTTGAATGCTGCGCTTCGCAAGATTACTAAACATATGCAAATCATTATTATTAATCATTCAAGTTTAATTTCAGCTCGCACATGTAATGTAAACATTTTCTAATGAGAAGAAAATCTAAGCAAAAAATAAATAAAAATCCTAAATGTGAATTAGGTGCTTTTCCATGAAGTTGTTAGAGAGGCTGACTGTAGTATTGGTAGCCTAGCAACCAACAGTAAACAAGGCACTTTTTACTCTATAAAGGCCTTCTTTGGAACGAGTTAGCATTTTAGCCGTTCCGGTTCTCCTCGTCCCAAAGTCAATGGGTTTTTCAATGGGATTTCAGTTAAATCGCTTAAATAAAGTCCGTGGCTAACACAAAATCAAGATACTTTCATGTTTAATTCGACGACATAAAACACATCAGTTACAGCACACTCTTGATTTTTTAAATCGGTTATGCTTCTTTAAAAAGACGATTGCTATCAAGTTGTTAATGGGACTACAGGCAGTATCGGAGACATTATACGTCATCGAACTGGTCTGGAATGCAGCTCGCTTGTATTAGACATTTGGATTTGTCTGTTATTTGCGTATTTTCATGAATAGTATTTTATAGTTTGTAGTATTTTTCTAATTAGGAATTCATATTGTGTGTAGATAATGCCTTCACTTGTAAAGACCGTCAATTTTAATTAAACGATATTATGGGGATGCTGCTTACCAGCGCAGCCTGTCCCTTTTCTCGCTCTCAGTAATGCAAACGTGAATAAATATGTAAAAAATACATGCATTTTAACTGTCATTTTAACGTTATCAATACATTTTTTGTCATTTTTTTCTTCATCTAAAAACATTTAACTCTGTCATAACTACAGTATTTACAATCCTTAAAATGTATAGCATATGTGGCTGCATGGGCTGTTTTTCGCTGTACATCGTGACAAAAAAGAATATTGAATGTTGTTTTCTATCCATGATGGGACATGATGGGGCATATAGACTCGTCCCTCATGCCTCATTTCTGTCGTCTAAGTTAAGCGGGCTGAATGCACGCCAGCGATACACTTATTTAAATATGTCTTATGATAATACTATGTAGGCACATTTATACATACAGTTTTAAAACTTTTACAACAACAACAAAACAAAATGTATTTCCCATGTAAAAACTATCCAAAAGGCACGTAGGTCTATGTGTTTTTGCGTATTTATTTGTTTATAATATATATCCTGGATTATAATATAATAAATCGAGAGAGTAAATCTTCGTCATGAATCATATTTCTAAAATTAAGCTTGATAAGTTGTCTGTAGCAGGGTGGTGTTGACGTCACAGGCGAGCGCCCTGAAGGCACTGTAGTCCGTTTATAGCCTAATGTTAGCTTTTCCATTCTTGCGTTTGCATTTAAGACCCAAAAGTGCTAAAAGTTGTATTTTCGTGAGAGGATTATCCGGCTGTAGAAAACGTGTTAGTGTAAAGAACAGAGTTTGAACACAGAGCTTATTATTTGCAATCTTCGAAAAGCCTATGGGAAAATCGTATGGGGATTTTATCGAGTGAACCAGTTTTATGCTAGCAGCCGATTAGCCTACAAGGTGACGTCATAGTTCCTCCACTCTATCTATGCACAGCTAGTGTTTTTCAGGCAATGATAAACTTTCGGTGAAAGGTTTATGCGACTATTTTCGATTAAATAAGGTTCCTTTTACAGCATAGATATTGTTATGTAATTAAAATACAATCAGTTAAATAGTAAAACGAGACGAAAGACCATGCATGCGGCGTCAGTAGGCAAGCACAGAAACTCCATTGAAAATACTGGGGTAAAATTAATTTCCAAAATTGAAAGACATGGCGCCGATATAACGGAATTTAATGCAGTGCTTTTTGTGCGCTCTGAGAACCACTATATATCGTATATCTATCAGGCGGTGAAGTTGACAGATCACTGGAAGCTCTTATGCTGGCTGACTGAAAATTAAACATCCCTGTGCATATACCACATTAGATGAACCCAATAAGCTAGACTTTATTGTTCTATCCCTGCACATCAAGCACTTTACTACAATCTCACCTCTGTCAGCACTTCCAGCTCATTGGCATACGTAGGGCGGCTGTAGACAAAAACAGGACGTGCCAGTCCCTCTCCCACCGATGCCAATCTCATTCCCTCCTTCACCCGGTTTCGGACAAACTGGCGCCCGGAGGATGTTGAACGCAACACAGAGCCCATGTATATTGACGGAAAGAGTGCTGTGCTTTCAGTCCACAGCCACTTCAGCAGGTCGTTTCTGACCAACTCCACATCCGGACAGCGGCCCGTATAGCTCTCCAGACTGTTACGGTAGTCGTGGTTGTAGCAGTCGGGGAAGAGGTAGAAGCCCCACAATTGGTGGGGGCGCAAACTTTTAGCCAACCGCAAGGTCTCCTTCATGAATTTACGACTGGACAACTCAAACTCCATTTGGGCCGTTTTGCTTATCTGGGGAACAGACCAATCCGGGTTTTTTTGGCTCACTAAACGTTTTGACTGGCTTTTGTAAATTTCTTTAGCTTCCCAATTTCGTATCCACAATGGACGCCATTCCTCCCAATCGATGACAGCCAGACCCTTAGCCAATGGATCCCGAATGTACTTCTCAATTCCCTCCGGCATTTTCTCTAGATGTTGCGTGAGGCTTGCGATTTGTGGTAGGCCACCATTGACGGCAGTACCATCCTCATAATGGGGATACAGGCCCAGGCGGTCTTTGTAAAAGATGGTGAGGTTCTGCTTGGTGAAGCCTTGGTTTGGTGAAGCCACGATCTGAAACTGATCGAGCTGAAAATGAACTTTGTGGCGAGGCCTGCAGTCTTCGGTTGGAGCATTCCAGACCAGAACCAGAGGTTTTTGGGGGTAAAGAGGCCATCTGGTGGGCTTTAGATCTTCAGCTAGAGTTAGATGAACCAGCAAACAGATTCTCCAGTAAAGTCGAATCCAATGAGCCATCGCTTTGGTTTTCCACGATAGGGGCTGATGTGAAACAACACAAATCGTTACGATACAAAAAGCTAATTTGAGTCAATAAATATCAGTTTTTGTTCAAAAGGGAACAAGAAAACACAAAGGAAACTTTAATGCAAACAAAAAAAATGATGCTTATTGTTTTTTTAAACTACTTTTTTTTTTTAAATGAGCTGAAACATGACAATTCTTGAGATTTTTAGGAGGGACGACTTAATTGTTTTATGTTCAAATCACTTAAATTTGTAAAAAACTAATACGTTTATTAATGTAAACTAATTATATAAATTCATTTATTCATTTTTAGCTTAGTCCCTTTAGTAATCAGGGGTTGCCACAGCGGAATTTTTCACTAGATATTTCAAGACACTCGCAGGTTAGGGTAATTGTACAAGTTATTGTATAGCGATGCTTGTTCTGCAGACAATTGAAAAAATATAGCTTAAACGGGCTAATAATACGGACCTTAAAATGTTTTTTTAAAAATTAAAAACTGCTTTCATTCTAGCCGAAATAAAACAATTAAGACTTTCTCCAGAGGAAAAAATATTATCAGACATACTGTGAAAATTTCCTTGATCTGTCAAACATCATTTGGAAAATATTTAATATTCAAAAGAGAGTAATAATTTCCTGACTTCAACTGTGTTGTGTGTAGATATATATAATATATATATATATATATATATATATATATATATATATATATATATATATATATATAAAATGAAATTAATTATATCACATTGTTCATTGTTCAATCTATTTAGACAATAAAATAAATTCCTTATTAGAAACTACAGAAAATGGATCATTTTAACAGAGTAATTGTTTTAAATAGGTCATATTATATTTTGAAGTGTTTTTTTTTTTATTTATATATACAATTAATTCAATTGTCCCAGAGCTGTGAAAATTTGTGCTCTCCACCATCACAAGAAAGACAATCTGACTTTTACTGAAAGTCTTCACAATTGATTATTTATATTAAAATATTGTGGTGCAGCTTTCTAAAACATCACAACAGTTACAATCTGTCTTTTAACTGAACTAAATATTATATTAACTATTACAACATTAAATATTATGTAACCAAACTACTTTTTTTAAAATAAGCTGAAACAAGACAATTCTTGAGCTTTTTTGGGAGGGACAACTTAATTGTTTTATTTTCAATCCACTTAAATTTGTAAAAAAAAGTTTATTAATGTAAACTAATTATATAAATTAATTTATAAATTTTTGGCTTAGTCCCTTTATTAATCAGGGGTTGCCACAGTGGAATTTTTGACTAGATATTTTCAAGACACTTGCTGGTTAGGGTAATTAGGCAAGTTATTGTATAACGATGGTTGTTCTGTAGACTATTGAAAAAATATAGCTTAAAGGGGCTAATAATACTGACCTTAAAATGTTTTTTAAAAAATTAAAAACTGCTTTCATTCTAGCCGAAATAAAACAATTAAAGACTTTCTCCAGAGGAAAAAATATTATCAGACATACTGTGAAAATTTCCTTGCTCTGTTAAACATCATTTGGAAAATATTTAATATTCAAAAGCGGGTAATAATTCTGACTTCAACTGTATATATATATTAATAAATATAAATAATATAATAAAATAATAATTTAATAATAATTTAAAAATAATAATATAATTAAATTAATAAATATCACATTGTTCATTGGAATCCATTTAGACAATAGTATTAATTCTTCATTATAAACTACAGAAAAGGGATCATTTTAACAGAGTAATTGTTCTAAATAAGTCATATCATATTTTGAAGTGTTTTTTAAAATTTACATATACAATTAATTTAATTGTCCCAGAGCTGTGAAAATTTGTGCTCTCCACCATCACAAGACAATCTGACTTTTATTGATTAAATATTATAACATTTGTCAAATTCTTCACAATCGATTATATATATTAAAATATTGTGGTGCAGCTTTCCAAAACATCACAACAGTTACAATCTGTCTTTTAACTGAACTAAATATTATATTAAATATTACATCATTAAATATTATGTATTAATTGTATTTTCTGTTGAATTATTTAACTGTAATTAAATCTTATAATAATTTATCACATACATAAACGTTTCTTTTGCCATATAAGACGGCAGAGAGATCTAATGTAATCTGTGCGTTATGAGGGACATGTTAAATACTGCTTTTATGTAACATCATACACAATTATACAATTCATAGAAAGACGCCTGATGGCAGAATGACCAGATCAGACACTGATCTCTCTGACCTACGATAAAAAGAAGCATGAATGAGGCCTTTTAACATCTCATTTGTTTCTTACATAGTAGTAAAATTGAAAGCTAAAAGAAAATGAATAAGTTTAAATCTCCTATTCATCAGATGCTTCTCATTAATGCAAAAATACAGACCTCAGAAACTCCAATCCTCATTACATTTTCTGATATATATATATTATCTACAATAATCTTACAGCTCTATCGTGCAGTCAATTCATTTTGT
This sequence comes from Danio aesculapii, assembly GCF_903798145.1. Classification (NCBI taxonomy): domain Eukaryota; kingdom Metazoa; phylum Chordata; class Actinopteri; order Cypriniformes; family Danionidae; genus Danio; species Danio aesculapii. Next base: position 56,577,206 of record NC_079440.1, read on the forward strand.
CTCATTTTTGTCGAGGAAATGAACTGTATTTGTTCATATTTAAAGAAAACAACCCAGTTAAATCACTCTGAACTCTTAAAGAACAACATCTTTAGCTAATAATACTATATTTTGACATTTCTGAGAGTGTAAAAGGGGTTTAAACGATCGTTAGTCAGTTGAAATCATCCTCAGAGCATCAAAACAACATTTTGGTGGGAAGAAAAACTCACCTTTGACATTAAAAATAAGAGTCATTCCCGGATAAATAACTCCATCCTGTGGTTGCGCTGTAAATCTGTGTCGCCTGTTGCATCCGACATAGAAACGTTCGCGAATATTCGGCTGTAAATATGAACGTATATATGAAAATCTGCTCACATTCCTCATCCGAGACGCTTTTATCTGTGCGAGGACTTCAAAGCGCCGCTTTCAGAAGTTTCATTGATTCGCTGCGGGGGGCGTGGCTTTATTGCAGCTCACACAGGGGCGTGTTTTCCTCTATGCAAATGAGCGAAATGTGTTCAAAAGAACGTCTTTTTCCCCATTTTGAGACCAGGGGTGCCCAAACTTTTTCGTATGATTGGCCAAAAACCATATATCATTGAGAACAAGGCGGTCGAAGGTAAATATACCTAACTATATTGCATTAAAGTTGCCATTTCTTAATTTATTTCAGAATATTTAAATAGAATAATATTAAAATAATATAATAAATAAAGAAAATATTACTTTTAATTGTGTTAACTAATGCAGTATACCTTTTTAATTGATAACACATTTATAACCATTTATAACACAGTGGAGTTCAATGCTGAATACAAGCACTTTGACTTGATTTGCTCACCCAAGTCTCTGGATTGTGGGGCGACAGTATGTACATTTAAACAAAATCTAATCAATTTACATCATTTTATTGAAACAATTTAGCTAGCATTTAACAAAAACAACAAACAAAAAAAGGGTCACATTAAATTTTAATTGACAATCTCAAAACCAGTGGTGTAGTCAGGTCTATACGCACATATAGTCAGTATGCCTACTTTTTTCCACGAGCTGTTTGGGTATTACGATCTCTGAGGATCAATAATTGCGTATACCCTCGGTATACTCACTTGTTTTGCTGATTAAACTAACTGTATACCTAATTTTTTTTAACTCTCATCCTAATTAGTTGAAATTGGTGCATTTTTGTTTATATTTTGCGCCATTCCCCGCCCTTGGACGACCACAGCAGCTGTGAGAAAATTTTGTGGGTTTTTCATAGTTAACTGAATGATGTCTTCCTGTAACGTTCAGGTAAAATTATAAAACAGCATGGGTGGGTTGGCTGGGTAATAGTACACCACCCTTTTTTTTAGGACTACACCACTGCTCAAAACCATTCTCATCATTCTTCTTCTCTTCTCAGATGGGATGACGGGCTAAATCAAAGGTTACCATGGGCCAACTTTGGCCCCCGGGCCCTACTTTGGGCATTCTCTGCATTAGATAAACATTAAGACAATGCATAACCTTTTGTTATGTGGTAAGCAATATCAGGGGTGTAGTGGACATTTTAAAAGTGGGAGGGACAGCTGTATGAAATCCAAAAGTTTTCATTCTTAATCACCTGTTTCTAAATTATCTGTCTCGAAAAAGTGAGGGGGACGTATGCCCCCCGTCCCCCCAGTTGCTACGCCCCTGACCAATATAGAGTTTAAAGAGCCACTATTTTGGGTTTTTGAACATGAGCTTCCATGCAGTGTGTAACACAGCTCTAAGTGAATGAAAACATCCAGCTGAGGTTTAAATCTGAGAGTGCAGCATGTTTAAAACTATTGATTCTTTAGCGAAATAGTCGACTCAGAGTCAAACAAATTAATCGAGTTGGGTTTGGATCTTTTGCTTGAACGCGTCGACGTCGATATGGTACATCACCAAATATGAAGTGCCATATCCGGTAAAATGTGCACGGGCTTTCCCTCCACAGGCCCGGGGGATCACGGGACTGATTATGATGCGAAGATGATGATCACTGACAGATGGAGATTCAGCTGCGGAGAATAAAGGGTTAAAGTTCATTTTCACGACAACATCACTGTATAGCCAACCTAGTGCTGTGTTTGTTCCTGTCATTTTTCTGATGATTGATACAATAACCTACAGTGCAATGCGGATTCGCCAGCCGTTTGCTATTGAAGGAGCAGCAAAGACTATTGGACTTTGACAGGGACTTCGTCAGTAACTTTTAAAGTTCAAATAGCCCAGTTTCTTCTTCCTCCAGATCATAACATGTAAGTGTAATTAAAATTGTTGCCTCATTTTGTGTGTAGTTTGCAAAATATGTGTTTAATTGTGTGTTATAAGTTATAATCGCCCCGCATGGCTTGTAATCATGTATCTATTATAGATCAGTGCTTGTACTGTATTTCTCAGGTTAAATCTGTGTGGGGCTGTCCACATATCGCATCTAAAACCACGTTAGAAGCGTGACACGTGTTTCTTCCTTTACCGATTTAAATGCGTTTCTGAGCTAGTGATTCTCTGCTGTTTGTTGCTATGGCCACCATCAGCCGTTCCTCACACGTGCGGCGTGGTCAATTTTCATAATAATTCAGCTTTTGCCACTGTGTGGATTAAAGCTGCGGTCACACTGGGCTTTTCCTCCCATAGACTTCCATTCATACGCACGCGAATGCGTCAGACCGGAAACGCGGGGTCATGCGTCAAATTTCGCAGGTTGCTGCGGTGCAAAGTTCAAGCTTGGTGAACTCTGACCTGCGAAATCGCATCACTTGACTGCGTGAGACCAATTCAGGATCAAAACAGGACCTCTCTGGACAGAAATTTAAAGCATGGAGCAATCGCTCGCTTTTTTAATGTCTAATCATCTTGTTTAATCCCGCCCCTTTTCGCAGCGCCACACGACAGAATTTCGCACACACAAAGCCCGGTGTGACCGTAGCTTTATACTGAATGTGTGTCGTTATTACTTGGGGTTAGGATTAAAGGGCCAAGTAACATGTTGGTGTTTAAATGCATTGCTTTATTCCTTTCCTGTATTGGGCTCTCGTACTGTTTGCTACTTCATACTGTAGCGGTGGTGGGCATTTCTTTCTGTCTCGCGCTGAACACTGTCGACCAATTGCAACAGACTGGGTCATCGGACCAATCAGCGCAGATTAGCTTTGCTCTAAGGAGGGGTTTGGGAACAAATGAATCTCTGAACGATTCATATGGGAGTCGCTGGGATAAAAGGTAAAAATAAACGCAAATTATAAGACAATGAAAGTGTTTTTTTGACCTTGCATGGATATCAGCCTGTTGTTGGAGACCCCCAAAACCAAAATATGACCTTTCTTAATGCAAAATAGGGGCTCTTTAAAAAGAAAACAAGGGAAAACAGTAATAATAATTATTATTATTTTAAAAAAGTGTCACTATGATAGTTATACAATTCTGAACATTACATTATATGTATAATCCTTTATATACAATTGCAACACTTGTATTACTATACAATTATATGCAATTATTAATATATAATTACAATACATTAATGTTATAATATTCAGTGGGGCGCCACCGTGGCGCAGTGGGTAGCACAATCGTCTCACAGCAAGATGGTCGCCGGTTCGAGCCCCAGCTAGGTCAGTTGGCATTTCTGTGTGGAGTTTGCATGTTCTCCAGGTGCTCCGGTTTCCCCTACAAGCCCAAAGACATGTGGTATAGGTGAATTGGGTACGCTAAATTGTCTGTAGTGTATGGTGTTTCCCAGTACTGAGTTGCAGCTGGAAGGGCATCCACTGGATAAGTTAGCGGTTCAGTCCGCTGTGGCGACCCCTGATTAATAAAAGGACAAAGCCGAAAAGAAAATGTATGATGAATGTATGAGTGTAAGTGAGTGTGTATGGATGTTTTTCCAGTGATGGGTTGCAGCCGAAAGGGCATCCGCTGGATAGGTTAGCGGTTCATTCCGCTGAGGCGAC